>NC_092035.1:719582-867082 GCF_042242105.1 Pempheris klunzingeri
GGCCAATGAGGAAGTGGTTGTGGATCTGATCAGAGTGGTCCTGGCTCTGCAGGTACACAGTGATAGTAATAGTGGTGATGATGATGATGATGATCTGTCCTCTCTCTGATTGGTTGCCCTCTCTCTCTCTCTTTCTCTCTCTCTCTCTGTCTCTCTCTCTCTTGTGATTGGCTGGTCAGGAGCTGGCTTTGTCCAATCACGAGTGTCTGTCTGTGTTTAACCGCTGTGGGGTTCACGCCGTCTGTGCCGCCTTCCTCAGCCTGTTGTCTCAGCTGGGTCCACCTCCGCCGCTCCGACTCCACGTCACACAGGTGAGCACACGCTGTGTTTCTGTGTGTGTGTGTGTGTGTGAACAGGAAACAAATGTGTGTGTTTGTACGCCATCATGTATAGTTGAGTTACTTTGTGTGTGTCTGCAGGTCATAGAGAGTCGACAGAGCAGAGCTCCACACCTGCTGCCTGATGATGTGTTCTGTGACAAACCCAGGTACAGCTGTTATATTGCTCTCTGCACACACACCAGACTCCATTGAGAAAAACAGGGATTTTAGAGAACAGGGCATAGGAGCTGCTGCTCTGCTGCTGCCTCCATCAGTTAGTTTCTTTGTGCTATTGTGTGAATTTTTTGGTTTAAAGGGTTATTTAGAATTATTATTAGTATTTATGTAGCACACAATAACACAGTAAACTAACTTATTAAGGCAGCAGCAGACCAGCAGCTCCTGTGTTCTGGGAGGTTAAATCACTGTTTTTGTGAATGTAGTCTGGTGTGTTTGAATATAGTGATATAACAGCAGCCAGCTGAGGCCATCTAGTGGACTGATTCCAACACTGGCATCATACTGGGATTATAAATCATAGTGTGTGTGTGTGTGTGTGTCAGACTGCCAGAAGGTGAACTAAAGGTGGATGAAGACTTCCTGTTTGCCCAGTCGAAGATCAGCGAGGCTCTGACAGGAAGCAGCTACAGCGCACACACCGAACGCTTCAACACACCTTACACACCTCAGCTGACAGGTACACACACACACACACACACACACAGTACTACAGTCTGAATACTTGGAGTAGTAATCTGAGTACACTATGTGTGTGTGTGTGTCAGATGAGGATCGTCTGTCGAAGAGGAAGAGCATTGGAGACGTCATCTCTCTGCAGATAGACATGGACCCCCACTACTGTGGTGATACACAGCAGGTACCTGTCTGTCTGCACCTGTCTGTGTGTACCTGTCTCTATATACCTGTCTGTCTGCAGCTGTCTATCTGTCTGTCTGTCTGTCTTCTCAGCAGCCTCAGACGGAGCAGATCACCTTTGAGACGCTGAAGAACGCCATCGGTAAGTGATGATCATCAAATCCCAACTGTTGTTTAAAGGGTCACTCCACTGTTTCTACCCATGATCCTCTCTGTCCACATCCTGGTGTCTGAATGACTGGTAGGTACTAAAAGTGTTGGAACTGGTCCAGTAGATCACCTTTTTAACCTGTTTCACCACAAACATCTGTTACATTGCTCTCTTCAAACACACCAGACTCCATTGACAAAAATGCTAATTTTAGCTCACAGAACACAGAACCTGCTGATCTGCTGCTGCGTCTGTCAGTTAGTGTGTTTCTGTCATTCAGTGACTTTGGTGTTTTAAAGTGTCAGTTTTGATCTGGTATAAGGTGCTACAACACCAAAGTCACAAAAACTAGAGCAGCAGCTCCTGTGTTCAGTTCTCTAAAATGAGTGTTTTAGTGAATGTAGTCTGGTGTGTGTGCTGTTTGTGGTTAAACCAAAAGGATCTTCCAGGTCTCTCTCTGTAGGGATCCTTTCCATGATGCTGTCACACACTTAGAATAACACTCTGAGCCTGTCAGTGGACCAGTTCCAACACTTTTAGCACCCAGTCCCTCAGACAGCAGGATATGAACAGAGAGGACGTACATTTAAAAACATGAGTTAACCTTTAAATTAGCAGAGATATTTTGAAAAGTTGTCAATGAAAATAATCAGAATACAGATCAATAAATAGATCCAGTGTTACTGAGGCATCGATCAAAGGGGAATTAAAGGATGGAGCTTATTGATTGTTATTGTGTTGATGTGTTTTATGTGCAGAGGACAGAGGGGGTGTGGAGGAGGAGGAGCGCAGGAGGAGGCTGCAGGTGGTGGAGAGGTTCCAGACGGCTCCGTTTGAGGAGATCGCCGCTCACTGTGGAGCCAGAGTGAGTCCCTACATCACACTCCTGCAGCTGATCCATTAGCTGGTTGTGTTTATCCATCAGCCCATTCATTGTTTGGTTTGTACAAATGGGGAAAACAGTTCAAAGAGTAACACTATTAGTGTTATTCCAGGATTTTTAAGCTTACTTGTACACCTGCAGCCTTAAACCAGACCCCATTGACAAAAACACTAATTTTACCTCACAGAATAGCAGGCAGCTGCTGCTCTGCTGCTCTCTTGATTAGTTATTTTATGTAAAACAAATATTGTCTTATATCCAAATGAACCATTTCAAACACCAAAGTCACACAATAACACAAACAAACTGACCAAATGTGGCAGCATTAGACCAGCAACTGTTCTCTAAAATCCCTGTTTTAGTGAATGTAGTCTGGTGTGTGTGCTGTTTGTGGTTAAACCTAAAGGATCTTCCAGGTCTCTCTCTGTAGGGATCCTTTCCATGATGCTGTCACACACTTAGAATAACAATAACTTTGACCTACTGGATCAATTTCAGTTCTGTTTGTACTTTCAGTCATGGAGAGACCAGAATGTGCTCAGATTTAAAAAACAGCAGGCTGCTCCTTTAATATGAAACCAATATAATGTAATTGATCATCCAACATCTCTGTGTTTGCAGACCTCTCTGCTCCAGTCTAAGCTGGACCAGGTCTTTGATTTGATCATCCGCCCTCCTCCGTCTCCGTCCGGACACTCTCCACCTCGCTCCACGCCGCTCTACGAGATGAAGTTTCCTGACCTGTGTGTCTATTAGTGTCCCGTCCAGCTGTAACGTTAATTAAAGCTCTTTCCTTAACGTCACGTGATGTTGTTAACCCCTGTTGGCAGGTAGGAGAGGACATGAGGAGTTAGGGAAGGAGAAGAGGAGGTAGGGAAGGAGAGGAGGAGGTAGGGCAAGTGTTTAGTCACTGCTGCTGTTTCCTTCAAACACAGATTCTTGTTTTTCTGTGATTGACTTCCAGTTAAAAACCCTTTTGTCCACCATGTTCTTCTTGTGAGATGTAGTAGATTTGGAAGAATAAAATATTTAACTTGTGCTTTCTTGGTCGACTCCTCTTTTTGGGAGTCCTGCTCTTTTTTTTGTCTCTGTTTGAAAACATAAGTGAGAAATTTGTCAGTTTACACTGTAAAATGTCAGTGGGAAGACTGTGCTCATGAAGTAGCAGGGACCAGGATGGATGGATGATTGGCAGGTGGGTGGTTGATGTGATGATGATGATGATGATGAATCAAGTGATTGATTGATATTGATGAGTTGATAGAAAGACCACACACATGTTTCTGCATCATTTACATTTATTTACACCAATCAATAAATATCTAATCATTCTTTGTCTCCTGCTCTCCCTCAGGATCAGCTTCTGATTGGCTGTCGCTGACGAGCCCGTCCGTCCAATGAGAGTCCTCGGTGAGCTGTGGTGTCACTTGTGCTGCTGTCCTTCTTTGTTGATGATGTTCCTGAAGAGTGTGACCAGAGGCCTCTGGCTGCGTCCGTCCCAGCTCTTCATGAAGCCTCCGTAGCGTTTGCTCTCTGCCGGGCCGCCCCACCGGAAGTGCTTCATCTGGTAGGGGCCGTCCTTCTTCTGCTGGATGCTACCCACCACCACCTCCTCCTCCTCCTCCTCCTCCATCGCCTTCCCCTCCTCTTCCTCCTCCACGGTGGCCAGCAGCTCGTTGGCCAGCGCCCTCCTCCTCATCTCCTCTGGGAACACCTCTGCTGACTCCTCCTCCACGCCGTTGGAGGCGTACACCTTCACCGGGCGGCGTTTCCGGCCGACGGGCTTCCCCCAGCGGAAGTGCTCCATGGAGTAGGAGCGCTTGGCCTGCAGTGAGGAGGAGGAGGAGGAGTCTGCTGGAGGGGGCGGTTGCAGGTGTGCGTTGCCGGGGACGACGGGGGCCTCGGCGGTCAGGTCTGAGCGGCAGAGCCGGATGCACTCCTGCAGGAGGAGGTGAAGGTTGGAAACTCAACCAGTGAGCAGAAACCAGTGGTGATACGGCTGAAAGCTCCAGAAATAACCAGTAAGTGAACATTCGTGTCAATCCTAAATGGTGTTTGCAATGCATCATGGTCTATATTTCATCACCTTTGTAGCACCTTTAAAAGAGGTGAGCTCCTTGTGTTTGAATTGAATAAAACTTTATTGACAAACCGTCATGCTGCTCTCAGACTGCAGCTCCTGGCAGCTCGGATGCTCCCAGCACTGACCTGCGGCTCCTCTGGCCCCGCCCACAACCACCGCCACCACCAATAGCCACGCAGGACACATTCTCCTGTGGGCCAATCAGAGACCAGCACACACACACACACACACACACACGATCTGAGCAGGAAGAAAGGTGAGAAACAAGTTTTTTTTGCAATAAGGTTGATAAAGTTAATAATTAGCTTCATGGAAAGTCTCCCTGCTGCTCCATGGTTTTAATACTGCAGCACTGTTAACTGAACTTACTTAACTGAATGTTCATTTAATGTGTATTTAAGTATCTATTTTATATAATTAATACACAACACCTTTGATATTTGATGTCTGTTAAATTAGCATTTTTTCTATGGGACTTTTGTATGTGATTTATGGTTTTAGCTGCAACTAACATAAGTAATGAATACATTTATATCACATCACATTATAGGAGTTATATTTATCATATATATTATTTTACTGCAGTATCTCTAGATAATTTATATCAACTGTGTTTCTCTAAAAATCTGTTTTGAATTAACTAAACAAATGTTTTTGAAATTAATTATTTTTATTTGTTACATTTAATGTTTCTAATTTAAACTATTAAAATATAATTTATTGCATAAAGATGTTTTTATTATTATTCTAATGCCTTCATTTATTTATTACTAGTTTATTTATTTATAGTTTTGTTAACATGATAATAATATTTTAGTTCTTCAGTTATTTATAATGTGAAGAGTAAAATATATCTAATGAGCCAAATAAATGTTCTAATGATGATGATAATAATATTGATAATGATGCTCACCACTCTCTCCTGATGGTTTCCTGTTGTCTGGCTGTCAGATGAAGGTTTCTCTTGTTCATCTCTTCCTCTGTCCACTTTTATATGCTTTCAGCCAAGGACACACACACACACAGAGATGTCATCAGTGATGACACACACTCCTCCTCCTCCTCTTCCTCCCTCTCTCTCTTCTCACTGATTATGTTCATGATTTAAATCCAAACTTTATTTAAACTTTGCTCCCTGACGCTTTGTTTCCAGCCTGACGCTGAGCAGCCAATCAGGAGCAGCGTCTCAGCCGGTCTAAATGTCAGCAGCAGGTCTGGAGGATTAACACCAAGCCGTCATGTCGTCACCGGAGGGTTGCTCTGCTTTGTCCTGCTCCTCCACGGGTTTACCACATTTCACAGTCCACGTCAGCCTGGGTGGTCCTCAACGGTCCAGGTCCACTAACAGGTTCTTGTCAAGGTGTCCAGTGTGTGGATCAGGATCAGGATCCTGCCTGGAAACTGTTAAAGGATCCAGTTCTGCAGATGTTTACAGAGCCGTTCATGTTACGATCCAAACACTGGATCACTGGATCAGTAGAATATGATATCACCCAAACAATCACTGAATCAATCTAGCCTGACGTTCACCTCATGTTACTCATGTTTGCTCCAGTTTGATCATGTTGGCGCTAACTGGAGCTCATGTTGACGGTACAGAGCTCATCAACAGGACACGGAGGGCCCATGAGTGCAGACTCCTCTGATTCCTGAGCTTTCTGCTTGTTCCTGCAGCTGATGGACACGTCAGAGGGAAGTCACCTGTGCTCCTGTGTCCTTGTAATGAGACAAACATGGAGCCATTAGAGCGCTCACAGCCTTCAGCCTCCATTCAGAGCGACACACACACATCAGGACTCCATCATCAGAGGAAGCACTTTGTTCTCCAGCTCAAGCCATTAAATGTGTGTGTGTGTCCATATTTAGTAACAACAACATCACACACACACACACACACACAGAGGAAACATCATCATCATCATGTGTGTTTACATGTTAAAGGTTTCTGATTGTGAGGACCAGAGAAACACCAGAGTGTCCTCAAGAACAACAACCTTATTATTCTAGTCAATCTGATCAATACTAGTATGAGTGTGATGTAATAAAAAGAAGCAGTGACACAGTGTGGGATCATGGTGTTTTCATCCAGCCTGATGTGGCACCAATATCTACCTATTTGATTGATTGATAGATGAATTCATGTGAAACTTGATGTCAAAGTTTTTAAAGTGTTTTGCTTCTGTAAATCCTCCAAACATTAAAGATGAGAGAAGAAGAAGAAGTTAGTTGTCATTAATGTGAACATGAGCTGAACAGGTATCAATCAATAACAAGGTTCTCCTCTTCTCTGTGTTTGCAGCAGAACCTCGTCAGGCCTAATTGATCCTTGCAGCTGTGTCCTGTTAATCAGCTGCTGCAGCGTCAGTGTCAGAGGGAGAAGGGACGACAGACAGGTGAGCCACAGACAGACACTCAGATGTAGTTTAACGTTAGTTTAAAGTGCAGTTTAATTAGTCAGTGTGTCTGCAGTGACTTTGCTGCTCATGACTGGACTTCACCATGTGCTGGTTACTGTTAGCATGTAGCATTAGCATGTTTCTAACTGGACCTTTTGTTTGGCTCCCTCAGGTGTGTTTGCTGTGCTCAGGTAAGTAAGTCTTCTTTTCTCTGATGTCATTAATTTATATAGTAGTTCAGTAAAGAGCTCTAGTCTTATTGTGAAACTCTGTTCCTGTTGCAGGTGGTGTCTCCTCAGTCTGGGCAGAAGCTCCTCTCTGACACTAACAGGCTTTTGTGGTCAAAATGGTAAACTGTCCCTCAAACATCAGCTTTATCTCTTCACTAAGTAATTATTAGTAATCTTGTTTTCTATGTTAATGTTCCTAAAGTGAAGATCTAAAGACATTTATAAATGATGTGGTCCATTTAAACCTGCATCAACAGACCACAAGCTGAATGTTCTGTCTGGTCACTGTCTTCTTCTAGCTAATTGTTTCCCCAGGATGCAGCAGGAGAACCTGAATGAGCTGAACTGTGTGCTGCTGTTTGAGATTATCAGACAAGGTTAATGGAGTCTGGTGGGTTCTTCCTTGTCTGACAGGATCTGCCTCCATGTTCCTGCTGTGGATCCTCCTCAGGATTTCAAGTGAGTCTGGCAGTACTCTGTTTTTATAGCTGAAATAAAAGTGGCTTCTGTCTAAATCTTTATATAGTCAGTGGTTCCTTAATTGAGAGTCAGCACAGCTCTTGATTCATCTGTTATTCTAGCTATAATCTCTTTTACATGTGGTGTGAGACTAGAGCTGCTGTTTGGTATGCACAGTCAGGATTAGAGTAAATGTTTGTCCCCCCCCCCCCCCCCCCCGTGAACTTTCACCTGGTGACCAAGACTGAAGGACTTCTTCCAAAAAGGTGAGTCAAAACACTAAGTGTTGAGCCCAAAGGGCTCAACACTAAGCCTTTATATATACCAAAAAATTTTTTTTTCCTAAGTGTTGACTAAATTTTCCTCTCTTTTTGGCAAACCGCCCTGTCCTCGGCTGACTCCGTCGTATAACCCCTTAGTTCCACCTCTCCGAAACGCCGGGGGCAAACACCCCCCCTGACCCTGCCCCCGCAGGCCGCCTTCTTGGATGCTCTGGCCACCCGCCACGACCGGGAGTCGAACCTGACACCTCTGATTCTAGGTGCCTTGTATGGCTGCGACTTAACCCCGACCGCCACGAGCTCCTTCGCTCTAGGGGAAGAGCTCCGGGCGCATTTGGCATCTTCATTTGGGGAAATCACCTAGAAAAAAAAAAAAAACTGATTACCACAGATCCATGAGGCTGCTGGGAGTTAAATATAAACCATGTCCCTAAAAGTTACCTGGTGTGTGGCTGCTGCAGCCACCAGGGGGCAGCACAGCACTGCACCAGACCCCATTCACTTTTTAGCTGATTTAAGGCCAGTTCAAGTCCCTGAAGTCAGAACACGAGCAGAAAGAGATTCTAGACACCAGACAGAGAAACGATCAGCAGCTAGAGCCCATGATAGTAGAAAGACACTCAGGATCAGAAGATGAGGAACTAAATACTTACCTGGCTCTGACTCCAGACTCCCATCAGCCCCTGGAACAAGTACAAACAGGTGACACTAAGGTCAGAGAGAGTGTGTGTGTGTGTGTGTGTGTGTGTGTGTGGTCAGACAGTAATAATCACTGTTAAACATCTTCTGGATTCATGAGAGCAAACACATTAACACACACACACACACACACACACACACACACACACACCTCAGCCCCTGTGGCTGTAATTGGCAGGAGTGGAAATTACACACAGACTAATTAGCAGCTCCTTGGTGCAGACAGGAAGTGTGTGTGTGTGTGTGTGTGTGTGTGTGTGTGTGTTTGTTTACACTGGATGCCAACAGTTAAACACTTGACCCACTTCCCCTAATGTGAGTGAGCACATACACATCAAGTCACCTGACCTGCTCTCCTTCTTCTTCTTCAGGTGATGAATTTATCGACTCATTTCTCTGGAACAGATCCAAACACACACACACACACTTTCACATAAGAATAATTAAAGAGTCAGTTTGGTTTCCTTACTCTGATTAATTATGTTGAACCTGAGAACTGAACACACAAACTGTTAAAGGGACTTAAAATATATTATTTCTTACATTTCTGCTAAACAATTACTGAGAGATGATCATTACTAGAAATTCTTGTCTTTAAAAAGATGATTTGAAATATTCTTACTAGATTTGATCCTAGTTTTCCACTTGCCCTAGAGATTGCTCAGTTGACTAAAGCAGCTAGTGAAGGTTATTGACTGATCATTGATTACTGATCACACACAGTAACAATCCTTCACACTCACTGCTTGTGCGCTCGGCTGCTCCAGTCTGTCTCCGTCCAGCTGGACTCAGTGAGCAGAACAAACAGCAGCACCTTCTTCTGCTCCTCCACCTTAATGCAATTAGTCCCACAGTGTAAACACCCCCACACACAAGGAAGGACCCTCCACCCCCGCGAGCAGAAAGACGGCGCTGACGCACATGCATCATGTATGAACGAGTGTGTGTCACATTCAGGTCACACAGCACACATACCTGAAGGGGAGCTCTCCTCTGTTTGCTCCTGGAGGACATCTTGTTTTTTAAAAGTCTCATATTTTACTGTCACAGCTGCTCCCGTCAGAGCACAGAGACCTGAAGGTGGAGAGCACAGAAGCACAGCTTTAGAATCCTCTCCGTTTAACCACAAACAGTAATTACAATCACTCTCTGCACACACACCAGACTCCATTAACAAAAACAGTGATTTTAGCTCACAGGACACAGGAGCTGCTGTTCTGCTGCTGCCTCCGTTATTCAGCTTGTTTGTGATATTACAAGTTTGACAAATATCATGTTGGATGGAAACTAACTCTTGAAAACACCAAACTCACACAGTAACAGAACCACACTAACCAGTCAGGGCAGCAGTAGAGCAGCAACTCCTGGACTAAATTACTACTTTTCCCAGTCAAGTCTGGTGACTCTGAAAGCAACACAAGCACTTTTACTGGCAATTTGGAGCCACAACAGAGCTTCAGCTTTCACTTTGTTCTACAGACACTCCCTCTACACTTCTATTGGATCTCCAGATGCTCCTTTTTGCTTTTATCTACATACAAAACACTGAACTGCTCCTGTGATCAATAAATAAACTCATGTTAACACATTCAGTGACTGTAGACAATATTTCTCTAAAGCACAATAACCAAGATAGGCCTTTTTGCCAATTTGGTGGATTGAAATAAATCAATAGGAGAAAAGGACAAAACATTCAGTCCCCAACCAGATTTGATTTACTAAAACACTCATTTTACACATTAGTTTCCCAACTATCTAAATCACTTAGTTGATGCTATTGTGGGACTCTTGTCATTTAACAGATTAACTCACATGTCTTAATACATTTGTCAAACACACAACAAAGGAAACAAACTAACTGACGGAGGCAGCAGCAGCAGCAGAGCACCACCTTCTGTGTCCTGTGAGCTACAACTGCTGTTTTGGTGAATGTAGTCTGGTGTGTGTGCAGAGAGAACCACAACATAAGGTCCAGGTTCAAAGGAGGAGATCAACAACCCTCTAATATGTGTGCAGCTTATCTTAGCTTAGCATAAAGGCTGGAAACGGGGGGGGGGGGGGGGTGAAGCACCTCCATGAATATGCTGATGACACACAGCGTCTCCCTCGGTGACCTCGGTGAGGATGATCAGCCTCTGAGCTCCTGTTTTACACTCATTATCTGCAGCCCTCTGGGGCTTGTTGTGTTTAGACCGCTGCCCCCCCAGCTCCATCTGACAGACTCATTTACAGAGCAGGGGGGGGGGGATGTGGCACAAAGTCGCTGAAACAAATCCTTAGAGGAATCTCCCACTCCCTAACTGTCACCCTGAACACAGCACGGCTCTGTCAGACGCTCCCCCCTCACAAACAGGCGGTAATAAACAGTGAAGCTGCTGAAAACAGCCTCCATTATTCTGCTGCTGGTTCAGACACACAGACATGCCCCCCCCCCCCCCCTGACTCCATCAGTGTCTACAGCACAAATTAGTGTATTAGGTCCTAAAAAGCACACAAACTTGTTTTACAGCACAGAGGAAGAAACCCTGTCTGGGCCTTTGGCTTGAACCACTGAGGACTGCTAAGGTCACCTGACACTGTGGGAACCAGGTGTCATCAGGTGTTACAATGAGCCAAACTACCTGTGACCGGCTCCCGTCTGCAGAGGACTCACGGACTCACGGACAAACGTCACTGGATGACTGAGACCCTGAAAGACATTTAAAAACAGAGACATTCTCTATGAGGTTCTGCACACAGTAAGCACATCTCTCTAAAGCAGACTCTCAAACATTTACTTGGTACAGTTTTCATGACTAGTTCACTAAATTAGCCGCTAGCACAGAGGGGTGGAACATTAAACTAGATTAAACACTTTGGTAACACTCACACATGATATTTACAGCTTTCTGTGTTCGACATTCAGTGAAGGAAGCTTTAAACAGCAAGAATCTCTATGAGGTTCTGCATCTGTTTGGTCGAGGACTTGTAAGTGATGGACGTTTCCTCACAGTGAACATGGGAGATAAAAACGTCCTGCTGAAGTCTG
Organism: Pempheris klunzingeri; assembly: GCF_042242105.1. Taxonomy (NCBI): domain Eukaryota; kingdom Metazoa; phylum Chordata; class Actinopteri; order Acropomatiformes; family Pempheridae; genus Pempheris; species Pempheris klunzingeri. Next base: position 730,989 of record NC_092035.1, read on the forward strand.
ACTCACCCTCATTTTAAAAACGTCTGCGTGTTCAGATCCCACTGACTGATGACTCACAACACTCAGATGGTTTCTGACTCATTTAGCTTTTAGCATGTTGACATTTGATTTCTACTTATATACTTCTTCTATTACAAAGAGTGGAGTCTGATAATTAGTTGTAAATAACAGGAGAGTCCACTTTCACCTCAGTGCTCAGATTCACTCATGAAAGTAGCTAGAAAAGAACCAATCACATTTTACTTCTTTAAATACTCATAAAGACTCTGACTAATGGCTACATGCAGCTCAAAGCCTCGTCTGTTTTCTGAGCTCATTTATGGACATTTTCTTATCAAAGGAGAAAAGTTCAAAGGTCACAGTGAAGCTACAAACACATTAGAGGTGCCAGTGTTTGGATCATGTGACCACTGAACACAGACTGGACCCTGAGCTCACAGGCAGAACTTCAGTCTACTTCATCTCCTGCAGCATCAGTAACAACCTGAGCTTCTGTTTCTGGAAAACACCGTAAACATTACTACAAACTGAGAACCTGCCCCACCCCCCCAGAAGGACCTGTGATTAGCCCCCAGCTGCCCCGCTGCAGCCCTGACCTTCACCAGCCGGGACGCCAATCACGGGGGGCTCGGCGGGCTGTAATTGACACACAACAGCTGCCTTTTAACGGCACCTTCACCTGGTTTGAGCCCAGCGGACCACGTCCACCTTAAGCTGAGGCTGGAGGTGTTTTAAGGCGGTCTGACTGACTGACTCCACCCCAGTGAGACCAGCAGGGGCCCAACTGGGAACCTGAACTTTGTACCGACCTTTAACTTTTAACTCCTGAACGACCCAAACAGCATTTATCACATCGAATGATTGATTATTATTGATTTCAGCATGAACTGAAGATTTTGGGGTTTTGGGACTTTTGGTGGAAGCAGATGAGGCGTTTAAGGTCCCCTAGGACAAATGAGCCTCTTTACACAATCAGTAACAAACAACTGGGAAACTTTGTCTCGACTTTAATTCTCAGAATGAATGAATTTGATTTTACATTGATTTATTTACTTTGTTTCTGTTTTTCTCTGTTTGTCTTTTATAGATTTAATAACCTTCACGGTCACATTTTACTGATCATTGATTCATGTTACACCTCACTTTGATTGGATCTTATGTATCTTTAGATTTTAGACTGATCGTCACTGTTTCTCTACCTTGAGCTGAAGGGGGGGGGGCAGGGGGTGTTAATGGGGGGGTTAGTGGGACAGAGAGCTCAGCTGACTTTACAACAGACAGACGAAGAAGCTCAGTGACAGAGAGCCTGATTCACTCTTCATCACCTTCATCATCACTCAGCTGAAGCTGCAGCACGCAACAGTGTCTAGGAAACACACACACACACACACACACACACACACACACACACACACACACACACACAAACACACACCTTGTACAGGTGTGATGCTGCTGTGTGACATCATCAGCCTGACACACACTTGTATGTGTGTGTTTCTGTTCATGTCCGTATGAATGTGTGTGTTTACATGTGTGTGTGTGTGATGACTCCATCCTCACCCTGCTGTTAAAGGACCAACCTGTAAAATAACACCTGACACCCCTGATGATCCTCTATGTGTGTGTGTGTATGTGTGTGTGTGTTACATGTGCAGTTAACACATGAATTGCCTGGTGTCATCAGCTCCGACCTTGACCCCGCCCACCCTGGCCCCGCTCCAATCACACGACCAATCACCTGACCGACCTTGCCGACCACGGCCATCACGTGTCCCCGCCCCCCCGTCACTCATCACACACAGGCGACGCCCACAGAGAAATCTCATCACCTTTCCCAGCATTCCTCTGTCACTCCTAGCATGCACGATGACGCCGCCGTGGCTTTGACCTCTGACCTCTGAGCACATTTTCCTGATCTGGATCCTCTGAGCGACTAAACGTTCATGTAGCTTCTGTTTATTCTGCTTTTCTTCACCATCAACAACAAACACTTTAAAAAGGCTCCACACCAGACTCCATTCAAAAAACCACTCATTTTACCTTGCAGAACAAAGCTCTACAGTCAGTCAGCTTATTTATATCCCAAACAACATGTTAGTCTGTAAGTTTGACTTAAACTAAGAAAGGCTCCACCACCAGACTCCATTGACAAAAACACTCATTTCAACTCAGAAAACACACAAGTTGTTGTCTATCACTGCCTCCATCAGTTAGTTGGTTGTCATCTAAATTAAGAAAGGCTCAGTACCAAAACAGTCATTTTAACTGGCAGGACACAGGAGTTGCTGTCTGTTTGTACTTTTGAGGCTAATAGCATTAGCATGTTGTATTTCCTTTGAGCCTTTAGTTCAGCTTCACCGGTGTTTGAGCGACAGTAAAGACTTGTGTTTATGCCTCACGTCTTATTTTAAATGTTATCTTATCATCAGTGATGCGATCGCACAGATTTCCACTCGTGTGCCGAAGGAGTCCTGCTCAGATTTGAAGTGTCACACCTGGAAACCAGATCTGCCGATCAATCCCGCTTTGATTGGAGACACGAGGCGACGCTGCGACCCGGAGGAGGCCGGAGTCTGAGCGCTGAATGATGAAGACGATTATGTTTCAAGGGTTTCACACGGCGAGCTGGAATTCATGTCCAGCCTTAATAGTGCTCGTTTTCTGCCTTGTTCACTCCATTAGCGGCGAGCGGGGCCCGAGTGGCGGGTCCGCCACTAATTACGGCATGAGGGATGATCGGCGAGGGCTCATTACCGGCGGTGCGGGCCGAAACATACTGTCTCTCTCCCGGCTAATGATGTTGGATCCGCGGCGAGGGGAGAGCGCTGCTCGCCGCTTCATCAAACGTGTGAATGTCCAGGGGTTAACGTGGCTGTTGACTTCTTTTTACGTTTGCTCTCCGGATCAGAACCGCCACGGCCTCGTTAGCACCGAGCGAGAGCCAGATCGTACCAGTCTCATTTGTCTTCAGCTCCACACCAGAGCTCAGAAGAGATCCGATAAAAACTAGAAACCAGGACACAGATAATCCTTAATGTGGATCAATAACACATCAACACTCCTCCAGTCTGCTACAGGACAGATCAGCTGGTTAGCCTAGCTTAGCATAACTCACTGTACAGCTTTTAAAGTGGTACTTTTTACTGTCAAGGTACTTATTAAGCAGCTTTTACTTTAAAGGAGCAGTCCGTGTTTCTCCCCCTGGTCCTGTGTGCACATGCTGGTGTCTGACTGACTGGGGGGCAGTAAAAGTGTTGGAACTGGTCCAGTAAAACAAATATTCACAGTAAAATCACTGTTTTTGTCAAAGGAGTTTGGTGCCGTTGGAGAGAAGCTTCTTCTTCCTGTTTCTTCCCGACACACATACACAAAACCATGAAACAGTTAAAGTCACTTTGATTCTGTTTCATGGACGTAGATATTATATATATATAAAGAACAGAAAACAGGCTGTTCCTGTTTTTTGAATAAAAACATTTGGGCACATTATTCTCCCCAGTCTTTAACCCGTCGTCACGCCACATCCGTCTGTCTCTTGGCCGACTCTCATTACAGCCTCTTACCGGAGACGATGGAGCAGAACTAACTGCCGCCTGACGCTCAGCCAGCGATCTGTCACGGCTCTTTCAGCCCAGCGCCAAAACACCAGAGAGCATCACCAGCCCGGCTCTGCTGAACACGTCCAACCTGAAGTCTTTCTAAAACTACTAAGTGGAGCTTTAACTTGAACTTTGGCCACTTTTGGTGACTGAACACGGCGGCCATTTTGAATGAAACCAGCCAGCTGTGGACAGGAAACACAGTAAAAGTCTGTAAACTGTTTGCACCTTAATGACATTAATACTAATGATTGTACTTGAATGGACATTTTCATCTGCAGTAGCTGTGAAACTGTGGAGGAAAACTCTAAAACTCTTGTTTATAAAGAGCTAATTTGTTTTCCCAGTTATGTCGTAGGTGAACACATAAGTTCATCAGGTTAATTCATGTGTCGTCTGCATAACGGAGCTCCCGAAGCCGTTTTAATCACAATCTAACCCTACGAACACGACACGCTATGATTTCATCACCAAGCGACAAACGATGGAGCTAAAAACTGCAGTTCTCTGACAAACTGTCCGACATCACAGCCTCAGTGGCTAATGTTCCTGTTCACCATAACCGTGATCACCTGTTTACATTATCTTAAGGGTTGTTAAGTTGCAGAATTAAAGGCGTTGCTCGTCTGAGGGTCGGGTGTAAGCTGATGTTGAATTGTACATCAGACTTGGTGTTAAACTTGGTGTTAGCTAAGAGGCTAGCTCACACTAACGTTAGCCAGCCTGGCGTAGCAGTCTCTTGACCACAGTTAACCCTCGATATGATGGCGTCTGTTGACTGTTGCTCGTCAACAGCGAGAAATAAAGTTTAGATCATTTGTTCCATTAACCAAACATGAGGTTTATCAGTTTAAAAGCTGATTTTAGAGTCAGTAAAGTCTCCAAACTGTTGAAGTATCACGCTGAGAATCCATCATATGAAACACCCTAACACGTCGTGGCGTCCAGCTAGCCGGCGGCGCTAAAGCTGCTGTGAGTGTGTTTGGTACCAGGATGTGGTCCAACACAGCAGCTCAGAGAACATGAGGGACGTTAGCACGGGGACGTAGCAGCGTTAGCTCACTAGCTAGCAGGTCTGACACCAAACCAAATGGTTCTTTACCGTCTTCACCACAAACTGAGACTTCACTGACTTTAACATCAGCTTTTTAAACTGACAAACATCACGTGAGAGATTCAGGGAACAATTCAAACACATACAAACTTTATTTGTCCGTTGCTGTTGACAACTGGACAGATTTTCTTTACTAAATAAAAACTCTTCAATCCTTAATGTTGAATTCCTGAATCGTTGGGTCTCTCTAATTAAAGAGTTTGGTCTGGACCTGCTCTTTATGGAAAGAGTGTTGAGATAACGCTGTTGAATTGGTGCTATATAAATAAAGATTGATTGATTGATTGATTGATAAAGTCCCGTAGTGGAGCAGGACTTCACCTCCAAAGAATCCTATCGACCACCAACAGTCTACTGTTCTCTGTCGCAGCACACGAGCTGAGTAGCATATAGCCTAGCTTCTTAGCATTAGCTAGCTAGGTAGCTTCTAGCTAGGTGGGCAGGTAGATTTCTTTTGGCCCATCGGCTCCAAGTCTTCGCCCATTATTTCGCTCTTTGACTTTAAAGAAACTAGATCGAGGTGATCTACGGGACCAGTTCCAACACTTTTTGTAGCTAGCAGTCATTTAGACACCAGGATGTGGACACAGAGGAGCCACTTCTGTTTAGTGTTGGCACGTTACAATATTTTCTTTAGACATATCTTGACGATTGCAAGAGTCACTATATTGATCACTTTGATCAGCTTCTCCAATAAACAAGAAGTTAAACTGTCTTTGGGATCACTCTCTAAAACCCTGTCCGGTTTAAAGTCACAGCATCGTCCTCTCACTGATTCCCCCAAAGACAGCAGGATAAAAACAGAACTAGAGCCGTGAGACTGAGAGGAAGAAGTCAAACTGTTTCCCACAGTGAAGCAGCAGAGGAGACCCTGAGCGCCGTCTGACAGGCGCTCTGTGCATCAACACGTTTCTTCCTGCTGACGTGTGAACATCAACATTCCCGCCGACAAACACCAGACGCCTCCAAACGGCGGAGCGGAGCGACAGAGTGGCAAAGTGAATTAAAGTCACAGCTCGGTCTCCAGTCGTGAGACGTTTCTTGTGAGAAAAGCCGAGCGGCCGACTGAGAGGTGTTTCTCCGAGACAAGGCGCTCATTCATTGACGCGAGGCCGCTCAGACGCTCCCGCTCACCTTCCCCGGGGCCTCGGCGTGGCTAATGGGAGCCGAGACGGTTAACCCAGAGGAAACCAGCAGAACGAAGCGGATCTAACCCAATTGTAGCCGCCGTCTCCTGGCATCCTCCTGCTGTGATTGTACCAGCAGTGATTAAGGCTGTAATAATTAAATAAGTCTCTTTTAGCGCAGTGGAAACATTTGGCCTGATCTAATCAGCCCGTCTGACGGAGGTTCCTCTCTCCGACCGTCTGGACCCATCAACTCGTGTCTGTCGGTTCGTGGTCGTCTCTAATCCCCTGGGTTTGCCGCAGCGGGCAGCCTGTACTTACCTGCCTGTTTTTATGCTCACGGGTCAAAGGTCACGCCGTGCGCCTTCACATGTGTCGGCCTAAAGACGGGGGGAGGCTGCTCTCTGAGCCTAACAGCCGTCATTAGCGGCCGCGGGCACACCTGCTCGCCGCTGCCGGGACGCTAGGACAGTCGACGCTGGTTGATGGATGTCCAAAGGTTTTTAGAGCCACCGCCAGCTGTCGGCATGTTTAAACTCCCTCTGTGGTTTATTCCTTCAGCACAAACCACCTAAAACCACTTTACACGAGCTCAACAGAGATCATAATAATAAATAATGACCATAATCACCAATCGGCTTGCTAACCACACACAACATCCTTTATCTGGTCTACAGGTAGCAGCACAGACACACCTGTCCTGCTCAGACTCTCTACCTCTCACCTATGTGGTGGTTTCTCCATGTGTGAGGGACCGACAGAGGTGAAGTGTTTCAGCTCTGGATGGAGGTTGTTATGGTTACAGTGTCACAGTGTCACAGCAAAGACTCAACACAAAGACAAAATAAATCTACTTCATTCATGAGAAAGTCTCCAAAAACCCTGACAACTAACAAGAACAACCACTAATCAGCTTTATAACCAAGCAGAACATCTTTTATCTGATCAAAGCTCCTTCAGACCTTTACAGCACAAAGTGTGAACACAGACTCACCTGTGAGGTGAACAGGATGAGAACCTCTGGACTACAGATGGTAGCTGGAGTTTTCTGTCCCGCTCTAAACGTGAAGGTACAGATTTAACATGATTTATTTCACGTTAGAAACTATTTCTTTTATTATTAGATTTGACCATCAGATAGTTTTTTACTATCATGTGAATTTTTTAAAAAAAATGTTCTATTTTATTTAATTTAGTCATTTTATTCTTTATTTTTTAAATATTCTATAGTTACTGTGTCTATTATTCTGTCTTGTAGTTTCTTCTTGTTAATTATTTAATTTTAATTCTATTTTGATTTGGTCATTCACAGTCCCTACTTGTTATTCTATCTACGCATTAATTATTATTTTTTCTCATTTTATCTAGTTTTTCTGTTCCCTCTGTGCTTGGTGACGTTTAACTTCAATAAACATTCGATTAAACAATTAATGAACACAAATCTTTACCAACATGGTTTAAAAACTAAAAATAACTTTCACAAACACGTTAAAAAGACTTTTAGACTTGAAGGCTTCAGCAGAACTACTGTTCTATGTGCTCTAACTCTACATGTTCCTTCTTTTTGTTTGAGAAGACTGTAGAGGACTAATTCATCTTCTGTGCAGCTTAAACTGGACGATAAACTCAACAAGAAGGAAGAACGTAGAAACACAGATGTAGAAGAAAGAAGTGAAACCAGTTTAAGAAGCATGGTGTCGGTTCAGATTAACAGATCCTGGACTGGTTTCAGGCTCTAATTCACCTCTAATCCCTGCAGACTTCTTTTGGCTCGTCATTATTTCTGCATGTCAAACAGCACGTTGTGTATAATTAGTTTTAAATGAGGCCTCTGTGTTGCTGCCCGAGGACCAAACATGTTAAACTGCCTGCTGATCTGATAATTATCGTTCAGACTTTCTCAGGCATCTTAAATATTTACATCTCTCTGTTGTCACATCAGCGACTATTTAAACACACGGCTTTTTAAATCAAATGTTGTTTGGAGGAAGTTGTGAAGAGCAGAAGTCGTCTTTGATGAGTAAAAGAGAGTTAAAATAGAAGTTTCCTGTTCTCCCACAGCTGGATCTAACCGGCTGTGACCCTGCTGCTCCACTCCTCAGGGCTTCTTCTGGCTCAATCTTAACGTCCAGCTCGGTAAAAAACAGACTCCCCCGAGCCCCTGAAGAGCCGGCGGGACGTTCTCCAAACTCCCACAGCGATTAGCAAACTCTAAACTTCCTCAAACGACGGCCCTGAACGCCTCTCTGCTCAGTGTTCGTCCTCTGTGGTGCTTTGATTGGCCCGACGGGGGCGCTGTGAGCTCATCTAAACACACTTCAGACCAAATATTCACATGTAGAAAGAAAGAGGAGATGATTTAAATATATTTCACAGTGTTCAGAGGACGTTAATGAGTCGGTCAGGTCTGATGGTTCCTGTTGGAGACACCAGTACACCAGAGTCCTGAATCAGAGTCCCAGTACACCAGAGTCCTGAATCAGAGTCCCAGTACACCAGAGTCCCAGTACACCAGAGTCCCAGTAAACGGGATAGAGTTGGACATAATTTGACGTAGTTCCAGTTGATATCATATTTAACCTAATCTGTGTCTACTGATGGGAAAGCAGGAAGAGAAGAAGAAGAGGAGGAGGAGGAGGAAGAGTGTTAGCAAGAACAACGGACTGGAAACAATTAGTGCGACAGAACTGAAGACGTTAAAGAGTCGACATAAAATCAGAAAACAAATAACACATTACTCTTCTATTTCCCAGCCAAGAGGATCATGGGAACTTTTCTACCAGACGGCCATTTTTGGTTCCAAGTGTCAAAGAGAAGGAAGTGATTCTGGAGCTGCATACACAGATTAAATGACCTGTTTGGATGGAGGTGACGATCAATACCGACCCTGCTCGCTGCCAGGACGTACTTAAGGAACTCAGTCCCCATCAGGCCTCTGCCCTCATTGGACCAGCCGTCGTCGGGGCGACCTCGGCGGCCGATCGATCCCCTTTCAGCTCGGATAATCAAAAATCCAATCAGTGCTCTAAATGTTAATTGATCCGACCCGTGAGAGCAAAGCGCGGCAGCTCGGCTTCGTGTTTCTGCACGGCCGACTTTGTCTTTTAGAGTAGATCAGCCGGCCAGTGTCGCCCCCCGGTGGCGTGGAGGCTCCTCTGGGAAACAACATCAGCATGAAACTAAAATCACTGATTTCTGAATGGGAATCTGGTGTTGCTGCAGGCATCAGTCGCTTTTTCTGCTTTTAACTTCTTGGTCCTAAAACTTTTTTTTCCCAGTTTGGGATAAGATGCAGGTTGTCAGCATTGCCCTGCTGGTGTCGCCCCCTATTGGTGTGGATGCTCCGACAAATTAAAATAAATAAATATTACTCACCAATCGTTGAGATCTGGAGCGTCTCTGCATCCAACACCTGAAAGAAGACATAAAATTAGCGTCTCCAAACTCAACAGTAAGACACCACGCTAAAATCACTGATTACTGAATGGGACTCTGGTGCTGTTGCTCTCCGTCTCTGCAAGACGATGCAGCGGATTAAACGTTCAAGTGGCATTTTCTGCTTTTAACTTCCCGTGTTTGATCCTAAAACTTCCCTAAAGGTATTTTCCAGTTTAGGATGAGATGCAGGTGTCAGCGTTGACCTCCAAACTTTATTTGTGTCTTTTTTTTTTTGGACCCCAACCAGCGTCAATTTACTTTTGTAGACGTTTAACGTATTTCATTAAAACCTTCCTCCAACAGCCTGACAGCTCTGTGCGCTTTCTGTTTCTTTACAAGTGTGTGTGAGTAAATGTGGCCTGGCATTTAGAGGCTGATGAAAAGGTTGATACCGCCACGCCACGCCGCTCTGCTCTGACTGAATCGTGTCGAGCGGCGTTTGGCGCCCGGGGCGACGTCCCCCCCTGCACCCGTCCAGGCCTGCGCTCCTGCCCCGGCTCGGCTCCACAGCTGCAGCAGGCGTCGTGTAATTGCTTTTTCCCGCCACATCCCCTCCACTTTGCGCCCGGCGACGGTAATAGCAGCAAACTCCCAGAGATTGCGCCATTTAGCTTTAGATTTAAACACACAGGGAGGGGGAGGGGGGGCGGCTATTCTTTCTTCTTCTTCTTCTATCAAACTGGTTTATTTCCGTAAACGCTCCTCGGCCATTCGGAGGCCTTTTATCGCCGCTTGTTGCAGCGGCTGATGATCCCACCAGGTAAGCAGCTCCTATTAGAGGAAGCTTCATTTAGTGCAGTGTTACACTCCACCCCCCCCCCCCCCACACACACACACCTCCAGCCCCCCCCCCACACCACCACCACCACCACCTCCTCCGTCCCATAATGGATGAGCGCGGCGCTCGGCTTGCATGCAGGAAAGGTTTAATTAAATCATAGTCCAATCATAATCCATGTTGTTAATTAAACTGGATAATTTATAAGTACAAAAGAGGATATTTATTAGCTGCTCCGTCGAGGTGGCAGCGCTCTCACGTGCACGCTCCCCGTGCACGGACACTTACACTGGTGCGCCCCGCCGCCCCCTCCCCTGCCTTACAACCTTTTACTATTGATGCCCCCGCATGATTGATAATGAGACAGAGACTGCTGTACTATTTGTCTAATGGCCGTGCAATTAAATTCCCTTGTAAATGACCCATGCCTCATTTCATCCTAATCTATGGAATTTTGATTGAATTTGTCAGCCCTAATTGAAAAATACTGCTATTTAATGTCTGCATTGCAGTTGCAGATCAGGCCGCCTTTAATGAGATCGTGTCCCAGTGACCCTGAGGAGGAGGAGGAGGAGGTGAAGAAGAGGGGGGGGGGGGGCATCCATGCATGCCCTTGACTCAGCCCAGGAGGGGGGGGGGGTCCACTGGGAGATCCACGCAGGGTCAGAGGTCACCTGCGTCCTCTTTGGCTACATATGACGGTGTGTTACAGCAGCAGCGCCGGTGGCATCGACGTGGTTTGTATTAATTGATGAGGAAGCCATTACAGGATTCATTAGAACGGAGCTTGATGCCGGCGCAGGAGCAAATATTGTGATTTAAAGCTTGGAGGTTTGGAGGAAGATGAACCGAGGGACGGATAATCGCCTGAAAACGCAAACCAGGCCGCTGAGTCTGACTGCTGCAGCTGCTGATGAAGACTCCGGTGTCGGATCCAGATGTGGACGACTGCAGTTTCTCTGCAGCTGAATTTATCTGAAGTCACAGCTGATGTGAATGAGCATCAGGGTGAAGTGTGGTTTTTAACTCTTAGCTCCTCTGCCAGCGTTGGATCTTAAAAACCTGAACAATTTCTATGAAGTTTGGTGGATCCTCTGATTAAAATCTTAAAAACCTGAAGAATTTCTATGGAGTTTGGTGGATCCTCTGATTAAAATCTTAAAAACCTGAAGAATTTCTATGGAGTTTGGTGGATCCTCAGATGTTTTTAGCTCTTTAGTAACGTCAGACTGCTGATGAGTTACGATTCAGAGGAGTCGTTTTTATCAGAAAGGGGATAAAACGGTAAATTAAGGAGGTTTTACAAACATTGTGAATCACTGCAACTACAAGAAGTCGTTCAGCATCCAGACAGAATAGTGTTCAAGAAATCAGTCATTGAAAAGCAGTGATTGTACCTGGCAGGACAGTGGACTCTGTGTGACTTTGGTGTTTTAACATCCTAGTTTGGATTCAAAATAACTCTTTTAAACACTAAAGTCACGCAGTAACACACCAACAAACTGATGCAGCAGCAGACCTGCAGCTCCTGCGTTCTCTCAGGTAAAATTAGTGGTTTTTTGAATGGAGTCTGGTGGCTTTGAAGGGAGGTCTTTGCATGTATGAGTTCGTCGTGTTTCTGGCATTTAGACATCGTGTGGAGGAAGATTTACAGAAAATATAACAGCTGTTATATTGCCAGAAATATAAAGCCACCAGACTCCATTGACAAAAGCAGTCATTTTACCTTGCACAACAAAGGAGTTGTGGATTTAGTTGCTGCGAGTTTGGTGTCATAACATGTTAGTTTGGATTCAAATTCATCCTTTAAAGCACAATAAGTCACAGCAACAAGACAAACACACTGACTGATGGAGGCAGCAGCAGAGCAGCAGCTCCTGAGTCCTGTTCTCTAAAATCCCTGTTTTAGTGAATGTAGTCTGGTGTGTGTGCTGTTTGTGGTTAAACCAAAAGGATCTTCCAGGTCTCTCTCTGTAGGGATCCTTTCCATGATGCTGTCACACACTTAGAATAACACTCTGAGCCTGTCAGTGGATCAAACAAGCTCTTTTAGTGGACGTGCTCTAAAAAAATGAAGTATTTTGAGTTTAAATCGCTCGTTTAAAGCAGAAGTCAGTGTTTTGTTGTTGGATGTGTCTGGTTGTGTTGAAGATGCTTCACTGAATTAAACGTACAAACTGAAAACAGATCAGTGCGCACACACACACACACACACACACACACACACACACACACACACACACACACACACACACACACACACACACACACACACACACACACACACACACACAGGAGCTGAGGGGGTTCATAGAGCGATTATTTACTGAATATATGCAGCTTATTATTTACGATGATGTGTTTTCACATCCTTAAATGGCCTGTGGTCCCAATTTGTGTAATTGGCATTCATCCAGGAGTCCAGAGGCGACCTGTCACATCATCCCAGCCGGCCAATCAGGGCCCGGAGCGCGGAGAGGGGGCGGGGCCGGCGCAGAGAAGGCAGCGCAATTAAACCGAGGGGAGCGCAATTTAAATCCAAAACACCTCTGGACGCGCGCGGAGCGGGGCAGGAAACACACACCACACACACTTGACACACACACACTCTCTCTCTCTCAGAGCCTCAGCGGGTGAGAGGAGGAGACGCGCCCGCCGCTGTGACACCGGAGTCGGTGAAGTTGAAGCGGAGGCTGCCGGGACGCTCCGGATGGTTTGACTTTTCAGTGGGGGAAGTAAAGAAGAGGAGGAAGACCAGCTGAGTGTTTCCTCTCCTGCCTCTCTCTCCTCCGCAGCACCGATGGAATGCGCTGCTTTAATCGGATTATCGCACCTCTAAACTCCGGTTCCGCCGCGGCTCCGCCGGGGCTCTCTGGTCCCTCTGTAGCCGCACACAGCGCCTCCTCTCCGGGCTCCTCCGGGCTGCAGCGGTCGGTCATATGAGCGCAGCGTTCAGTCCGTCCTTCATGGTGATGCAGCGGCCACTGGGAAGCACCACCGCCTTCAGCATCGACTCTCTGATCGGGGGGCCCCCGCAGCCCAGTCCGGGACACTTTGTCTACACGGGCTACCCGATGTTCATGCCCTACCGGTCGGTGGTGCTCCAGCCGCCGCCCCCTCCGCCCCCGGCCCTGCAGCAGGCGCTCCCCGCCGGACACCACCCGCACCCGCAGATCCCCAGCCTGCAGAGCGGCTTCTGCTCCAGCCTGGCGCAGGGCATGGCGCTCACCTCCACGCTCATGGCGTCGCTGCCCGGCGGCTTCTCCCCGTCCCAGCAGCACCAGGAGGCGGCCCGGAAGTTCGGCTCTCAGGCGCTGCACGCGGTCTTCGACAAGGCGCAGGAGCTGCGGCTGGAGGAGGACGGGAAGGGCTTCCTGCAGGGGAAGGAGCCCGCGGGGCTGCAGGCTTTCCACGACCCGGACGCCGCGGTGCAGACGTCCACAGGTAGGCCGGGAGGGACTGAGACGGTCTGAGCCAGAGACCAACAATGTGGGCCTGAAATCAGCAGATCTGATCCTCTTTTATATCCCAGGAACATTTACATTTAATCACCTTTTCAAATAGCTTTCAAATGTTTGCATTCACATCTGAGGCGGAAACAAGTGTCCACACGGTCAGGACGGTTCTACGGCTTCAGTCATGAAGAAGATTAAAACAGAAAATATCTGCTGCAGCTTTTGTTCGTTTCTCCAAATTAAGTCACGTCTGAATTTTCTAAATAACTTGTGACATCATTTTATTTATAGTTTCATGGAGCTGAAATGTCCTAATTATTTTATTTTACAACTAAAAGACTAAATAAAATTAAAACATCATCCGGATCTCTGATAATTTGATTAAAACAGAATCAGATTTTAATTCTTAAGTTGTCTCATAAATAAATAAGATGATAATTAATCTGTAACAGCAGAAGAGACTTTCAGGCCTCAGGTTACCGGATAAAGAGCTGAATAAAAACTGTTTTCCTTCCTGATTCTGACGTCAATTTTATCTAAATTATTTGATTTATTTATTGGAATAAAACTCTTTGATGGCCGAAGTCAGCTGCAGTTTTCTCTCTGAGAAGCTCGGGCTGTTTACGCGGAGACGCTTGGTGCGTAATTACGCGTGAAAAATACCCAAAAATTCCCCGCAGAGCGCGAGCTGCTCTGATCACTGATCTGATGATGGATATTGACACGAGACAGGACGGACCCCCCCCCTCTCTTCCTCACCCTCCTCCTCCTCCTCCTCACAGATGTCACATTTCCTGTCAAAATAAAACTCTTTCCGCTCCGTTTAAACTGTTTTAATCCTTCAATCTAAACTTTATTTAATTCTTCTGATTTAATTTGACTTTTTTTAATTGTTTTAAATGTTCTCCAGGAGGCCGAGGGCAGCTTCACTCTCCTCTCTAAGTTATTAAATTATCACTTTAGAATTCTGAATCAAATCTGGAGGATTTCCTAAAAAAATAAAATGTTCAAACAACAGTTTTTCTTCTTCTGGACTTTCTGTTTGTGGTGAAGATGAAGGCTGACCTCCTCTTCCTCCTCTTCCTCCCAGTCAGGGCACACAGTAAAGAGGACTCCAAGGAGGAGGACTGCGGCCGCAAGGACGAGACCTTCTCCATGGACAGCGACCTGGACTACAGCTCCGACGACAACCTCACCTCCATGTGCCACAAGGAGGACGGGGACGGCGGCGGGGGGCTGGACGACGGCCCCCACATGCACGGCTCCTCCGGCGGCGGCGGCGGCTCCGGCGGAGGAGGAGGCGGAGGAGGAGGGAAGAACCGGCGGAGGAGGACCGCGTTCACCAGCGAGCAGCTGCTGGAGCTGGAGAAGGAGTTCCACTGCAAGAAGTACCTGTCGCTCACCGAGCGCTCCCAGATCGCGCATGCGCTGAAGCTGAGCGAGGTGCAGGTGAAGATCTGGTTCCAGAACCGGCGCGCCAAGTGGAAACGGGTCAAGGCCGGGAACGTCAACAACAAGTCCGGGGAGCCGTCCCGGAACCCCAAGATAGTGGTCCCCATCCCGGTGCACGTGAGCCGCTTCGCAATAAGGAGTCAGCACCAGCAGATGGAGCAGACCAGACCGTAGAAGAAGAAGGGGCCTGGAGGGGGGGGGGGGGGGGGGGGGGCACGAGCCGCCTGTCCGGGGACTGAAGCCCGTGTTGATGGTTTTATCCGGTTCCACCAGCTTTTAAAATCAGCCAGTTTAAGGAGAAAGAAAAGGTCTTTTCTGGGAACATTCGGCTTCTAAAGTCCAGCTGAAGACTAATTCAACTATTAATGTGACACTATTGATCCACTTGGGCTCAAAGCTTGGTGAGAAAATGTTAAAAGCAAACAGGGAATAATTCAGCAGCGGGCCGCCGAGCTGTCCGGGTTTATTTCTGGGTAATTCGAACCATAATTGGCCGCCGTGTTCCTGCACAGCACTTCTGATTAAAAGAGTCTAAAAAGGAGATTTTACTGTGAAAGAAAATCTGCTGAACTCCTTTGTAATCTTAGTTGTTTTACGGAAACTCTAAAGTTTAAAGTGAGTTCGTTTTTATCAGGAACAAAGAGGAAACATCTCATGAGCATGAAAAGAAAAATCAGAAAATTCCGTGTTAAAGATGGAGCTTTGTGAAAGGTCACATTAGTGAATCCTCTCATTAGATTTTCAGTCTGACGGTGAAACTACCGGAGAGAGTTTAGAAAATACCCCTTTTTCTAAATGAAGTTTGGTTCGATCACTGAAGATGGACGTTTTTGAAAGGTCACATTAACAAATCTTTTAACTATATTTTAGAGTCATTGCGAGCAAAATGTTACAGTGAGTTTATTAAATTCCACTTTTTCCCAACGGAGTTTGGTTTTAATCACTAAAAAAGCCGTTTGGATTCCAGACTCCCATTGAAAATTAATCAGATTTATTTGGTGCGGTGAATCCAGACCTTCTTCTCCTTTACAGGAAATTAAAAAAGGTGAATTTCAAACCTCAACACGCGGCTCAGTGACTCGGTGAGCTGGACTTTCACCTGGAGGACGAACCGCAGAATTAAAACCCCAGTCTTTTTTTTTTTTTTTTTTTTGGAGCGACACCAAAAACTGTGCGTAAAGACGCGCCGCTACAGACTAAAGAGGAGGAGGATGAGGATGAAGAGACAGACTGACACCCACTCCTCCCCCACGTGTAAATACGCCCACGGGACCAAACTGAGGACCTCACGTGTAGATTTGACGGCGCGTTGTTTTAAATTTCTTCTTCTTCACCTCCAGTTTTTGGGGTTTTTGAGCCCCTCGTGTCTGTGCTACTGAAGACTGTGAACACTCTTCCTCTCTGCTTCATCCCATCCTCTTCCTCTCCGTCTGTCCCCCTCTTTTTGGACGAAATGACGCTGCTAATTTATTTATATAAAATTGTGCTAAAGTAACTAACTAACATTCCCTGAAGTGAAGAAGATATAAAGTGTGAATTAAAAGATGAAACTGATCTGCTCCCACACTCAAACACCTCACTGCTTATTTCTACTTCAGCTCCATGCACATCCTCCAGAACACACACACACACACACACACACACACCTCACCTGCACCAGCACACACCTGGCAGGACGCTGTTTCAAGACAATAAAAGCCCAGATTTCTTTGGTTTTATTTTGAAGGCCTGATGTTTTTTTTGTTTTTTAAAAAAAGGCCACAAATCCTAAAATCTGACAGAAATTAAGCACAAAGGTTTAAAAATGTAGAGATTTTTAATCTGTTTTATTTTTAAACTCTAAAATATAAAATATTAAATAATAGGATTCATTTCTTTTATTACTTGTTAATTAATTTTTACCTGAAAACAGCAGAAATGAGACTAAATCAGCTGTTTTATTTCCCCGTCGTCATGATGATGATGTGATGAAGGTCAAAGGTCACATGGGGGGTCAGGGGGGGCGCGCGCACTGCTTAATGAACACTGAGGCCTCAGGTAGGCCGCGTGCGCGTCAGCTGTTTGTCAATAAAGTTTAGAGCCGGATGTTTTTTATTAAAAGTGCTTTTAAAGGTGTGACTGAAGAGATTCAGCTTCCGGTGGGAAAGTTAATTAAAACATTAATTAATCAGGATCATTATTCTTCTCAGCAGGTAAAGTGAATATTTAGGGATGAGGATGAGGATTAAATTGAGCTCCTCTTCATCCTCAGAGGAACCTGACAAACACCTGAGAGTCCGGACCAGCTGTGTCCAGGTGACCGGGCTGACTATTATGGGCTGGTTATTAAGAGTTCACGTGTTTTCATCATCATTAAGGAAAAACAGAAGAGATGCAGAAACTCACCTGGACTCAGGTGGTCTGTAGTGACGTCAGTCGGCGGGTAAAGATTCACCTGAAGGGAGAAAAAGAAGCTGAGAAAAGTCCAGAAAACCTCCAAATTATCTTTAAATGAACCACAAACGTCTTTAAATGAACCACAAACATCTTTAAATGAACCACAAACATCTTTAAATCATCGTTAAATCTGTTACCTGTATCTCGTGCTAATCAAACTCGGCGCGACCGGAAGTGAAACAACCCGTTTTAAACGTCGATTTTCTTCTGTTACAAACAAAATAAGCTTTTCGCTCGTTAAAATCACGCAAACGTCGCACGTTTCGCCCCAAAACGGAACGTTTAAGTCGCTTTTTTAAGGTTTAAACTCGACAGAACATTTAAGCTAGCTGTTAGCTCAGCGCGTTTGTTTTCCTGTGCTCGGACGTCCTGGACGTGATGACGCAGAACGCACACACACAGCACACACACACACACGCAGCACGCACACACACGCAGCACGCACACACGCAACACGCACGCAAGGGACGTTCCGTTGTCATGGCAGCAGCTCTGTCCCAGTTTAAACTTCTTTTTAAACGAAATTAAAACATTTAAAATCTATATTTTCTGGAAGTTTAACTGGATGAGTTGATCGGCAGAAATTAGCTTTTTATAATTGATTAATCTTTTAAATAATTTATGAAGCAAAAACAGTAAAAAAATAAAAGCCTGTTTTAAATGATTTAAAGTAAAAATCTTTGGCCTCTCGGTGGATAAAAACACACATTAGATAAACAACTGATAGATTGATTGGAAAAATAATTGATGAAAATAGTCGCATGTTTCCATTTTCAGGAGAGAGAAATTAGACATTTAGAGTTTTAAAAAAAAATCATTAAAAAAAAAATCCCCTTTAAAAAAAAAAAGTACTTTTTAAATAGAAGATTTGACGGGAGATTAAAGGGGCATTCCCCCCAATTTCACACATTAAAATCAGCTCACTGGGTTTGCAAAAACAGTTGGCTCTAATGAGAGATGCTGTCCACTTGCATCATGGGAAAGGTAGTGTTCCTGCAGTTTGAAATCAATAAATCTGGGCCTCCGCTGCTTCAGTCATACATGATAGAAAAACTCCTTCCTGAGGCCTCCAAATGGTTTCTTCTTCTCCTCCTTCGCTCTGATTAATGCTCCTTTTTAAATGCTGTGTTTTCTGAATGGACGCTGGCTGTGAGTTTACAGCAGAACACATTTAAAACCACAAATGGAGCCAGAAATGAACATTTCCATTTCTTTTTTCATATTAAATGTGTTTTTTCAGCCAATAAAGAATCAGATCTGAGGGACAGAAATCTAAATTTGTGGGCTTTAACCTGCAGTGTGAGCAGAGATGGGGGGGTCAGGGCTGGTCTGTGTGCGGCTCTAATGAATTTTTTTGCAAATTGTAATCAAGCCGGGCCGTCGCACTCGGCTGATAAATGAGACCCGGGGGATCGGCCTCAGCCAGGGCTCTTCACTGCAGCGAACAGCCCCCCCCCCCCCAAGATGAACTCCTGCTGATTAATCCTGACGGAGCCACGACGATGCTGCTGCAGCCAAGTGTGTGTCACCTTCTTCTTCTGTGGTGGTTACCTCTGCTGCTGTCAGGAAGGAGATGGTGCACACGTCAAGTCCTGCTTTTAAAACAAATGTAGTTTTATTAAATCTGGCGTAATTAAAAGGTTTAAATCCCTGAAGTTAAAATCCAAAAATGTCCCAAAGAATTTAAAGTAATTTCTCCCATTCCAAACTCCAATTAAAAAATCATCAATTTTACTTTTCAATCCCACTAAAAGTGACAAACATGAATTTTTGTGCCCTAAAAGCTTCAGAACAAGCTAATAAGTGGACCTTGAGTTATCAAACTATTTAGCAGAAAAAAACCTTTTTATTCATGATGTTTAAGCAGCGCAGCCAAGAAGTCTAAACAGTCCCGACAACGGTCAAAAGCTCAGGAAAAAGCTTTTAATAGATAAAAGGAGAGTTTCGTCTTTTTTTCACTGAAGTTTCAGCTCAAATGTTTTGCAGATTTTGGTCCTCCTGCACCGACCGAAGCAGCTCCATCTGCTGCATCTGGACTCTATTGTTATTTAACACACACACACACACACACACACACACACACACCCTTCCTGTTAAACACGAGGTTCAGGAGGGATTAGCGGAGTATTATCTAATTACCAGACAACAGCAAACACAGCCCGCACACTGACAGACTCAGGGATGAAAACTACTTTCACTCTAAAAACCCTAAAAAAATGAACAGAGTTTGGTTTGTAGAAGGACCAGCAACACTTACCTCAGAGGCAAATAGTTTAGGGAACCAAAACTATTACTCTGCTGTAAAAATCCTAAAAAAATGAACAGAGTTTGGTGGGTATGTTTGTACTCAGAGAAAAAACAGTGCTGTGAACTGGAACTATTAATTTAATTTAGATGTTTGTATCCTAAAAGAATTGTGAAAAGAAAAGCAAAAGGCCAAATGCAAATGTTTTTGATTATTATGACTAAAAAAAGATCGGATCCTCTTTACTGGTAAAATAACAGAAATATCACAAATATAAAGTAAATAATAACTAATAATGACAGTTTAAAGCAAAACTAGTGGACGATGTGCTGTAAAAATAAAGAGCATGAAGACGTGAAGTTATATTAAGAAGCATTATTCTTGTCTTTATTGAAAAGAGACACATTACAGTAGAAGACTCTGTATTAAGTAAAATTTTTCAACAACATACTGTACAGCCAACAGAAGGTCAATAACAATAATAATAATTAGAATAATAATAAGGACGATAGTGTGTCTGGATGAATCATGACAACAATAATAAAATGGGAGAAGTCGGAGGAAAATATACAGAAACGTAGGTTTGACGGGGAGGGTGCGTTTATAAATAATGCGAGGACAGCCCTGGTGGGTGGGGCTTAGGAGGGAACACAACCAGACAAACCAAACGTTGATCATACGGAGTCGTTTTTTTTCTTTATTTTATTGTTTGCAGTCTATGTACAGGTGTGGCGGCGAACGTTGAGCGGGAATGTTAGCGCCGATGCGGTTTCCTCGTTTCCACCAGAGGATATATAGCGCCAAGCTAATGTCTGTTAGCTGAGGTTAGCTAACTGACCGCTAGCTGCGACTGGAAACAACTTCTCATGTTTAGTTTAGAGGATAAAGAGCGAATCTGAACGACTTGAGGAGGGAAGAAGTAGAGTTAGCCATGCTAACGTGCAGCTAGCTTCAGTGGCAGATGACTCAGCAGTTTGTCAAAATTTAGCTAATACGTAGTCGTGCTTTTCCCTGTTAGCTGAGTTTAGCTTATTGATCGCTAGCTGCAGCTTGTAAAAGTACAAACTGTACAGTGCTGCCATGCTAGTTAGCATTAGCGTTATCCCGTTGACAAATTATTTCTGCCAAGTAACATTGAAAAGAAAACATTACCGACTGTTTGAGCTTGTTTAAAAGAATATTTCTGACATTTTCCCAACTTTTCTTGCTCGGTTTAGTCTCAGAATGAAAACATGCTGCTAGCTAGTTCACTGCTAGCAGTTAGCGTCATTATGAAGCGTCACAGGTTATTTTAGTGTCTACGATTAAAGATGTTAGTGAGCTTTCTCTGTTCATGTGAGCTTCAGTCAGTTTAGAGGAAACCGCCAGAAGCCGCCAGCGCTAACGGAAAACGCAAATGTCAGTTCATGCGAATATACGAAAAAAAAGAAAAAGAAAATGTAGTGGAAAGTTTTAAGACGGACTGAATCAGACTTAGTGCATTTCTGTCATAAATAAAAGGACGTCTTTGCCCTGTCCTGACGCGGGCGAGTCAGATAAAAACACAAAACACGCTTTAATACCTCTCGGTTTAACGAGAGATCGGACGCCATCTTTGAGATGACAGGTGGGGGGACGGGGGCGTGGCACGTACAGTAACAAGGTCGGACGAGGTCAGGAAGGCAAGCGCATTAAATAAAAAAAAAAAAGGCAGAAGGATGAAAGGTTTAGATTTAACGGTTTTTCTTTTAGCGTTTTTTTACATTTTTAAAAACAGCGTTTGTGGTTAATGGGAATATTGCAGCGATGTCGGCGAACGAAGTTACGATGTGTTTATGAATATTGCTCGGATACACAGTCGGGTTGGCGGACGATCCTCGACGTCGGCCGCAACCGTAAAAAACTCTGAGGACGAAACGGTAACGAGAGCAGAGACGGACGGTTGGCGCTCAGCGTAGCGTGAGAGGTTAGCGACCATCGCACGCTGAAGTTACGCAGCTTCTTTCCTGATCGGTCTGAGTCAAACCTGTTTGTCTTAGTCTGTCTACATGTGACCACACCTGAAACTAACCTGCAGCGATCAAGTGGACGTTTAGACCAACGGTTCCCTCAAGTCCAAATCAGAAACTTCAGCTCTGGACTCTAAGTTTACCATAACTGGACTCTAAATTTATCACATTCTCGATTTAGTCTGGACTAAATCTTGACCGAATTTAGGACTCAATCTGGAACTGGTCTGGACTCTAAATTTGGATTTAGTCTTGACACAAACTTGACTGGATTTTGGACTCAATCTGGACCAAAAGTCAGGTCTCAAAGCCGACCACATTTGGACTTGATCTCCACTCTAAATGTGGCCTTAGTCTTGACACAAACGTACCCAGATTTTGGACTCAGTCTGGACTCAAAACCAGCATTAATCTGGACTCAATCTGGGCTATATTTTCTAATTTTGGACTCTAATTTGACCTCATAAAGACTCAATCTGGAACTGGTCTGGACTCAAACGTGACCACATTAGGACTTGACTGGATTTTGGACTCGGTCTGGACTCAGGTGAGACCTGGTTTGTCCTGTAAACCTTCAGACTGGACCAGGAACCGCTGGTTTAAATCACCCGCCGAGAAAACACACAAAAGCGACAGTCAGTACTTCCTGTGTTCGCTAATTTACACGTCACCGCTGAAAGAGAGAAAAAGTGAGTTCATTTATTTACAAGAAGAAGAAGAAGAAGAAGAGGAGGAAGAAGAAGAAGAAGAAGAAGAAGCCCTTCTTAGTGATTCGCTGAGCAGTTCAGGGGGACCGTCTGATTGGACGGGACGGGCTTCAAACGTCACAGACAGAACTTCATTCACAGAAAGGCTGTTTTAAGAAACTCTCAACTTATTCATAACGTTCAGTTTTAAAGTTTCAGGTGAAGTGAAAGAATGAAATCGTCTTCACTGTGATTGGTCGGAGCCGACAGCAGGTAGAAGAAGAAGAAGAAGAAGCAGCAGCAGCAGGTGAATTCCCTTTTCGCTCCCTTTGTTTCTTAGCTGCTTCTTTGTCTTTTCCATTTTTTTTAATACAAGTTAAACAATAAAACTGACTTCAGGGACATTTTTAAATTAGGAGTTTTTTGACCAGACTCTGGTTTAAGACGCTCACAGTTCAGTCACTTCAGATAACAGACGCGTTACAAAATCCAACTTATGAAGAAGAAAAATCCCCAAAACAAAAACCTTTTTAACCTTTTTGTCAGTCAGAGCCGGACGATAAACCACATCTGTCACATTACCGACGCCATGAAGCGTCTCCGTGACCCCATTTAACCCTCATTTCACTTCATAATCAATAAATAATCCAATATAGGCAAAGTCAGAGCCGCTTTAAGACGCTCAGTCATCTAAATAATCCAGAATATTTGGGTAGTGACTTTCTAAAACAGTCTGATCGCTAACGCTAATGCTAACGCTAACGCTAACGTGGAACAGGTGAGGAAACATCTCCCTTTTGAGTTTCTGGGTGGTTCGCCGGAGTTCGTTGAACTGAGCGACGCGAGCGCAGGTCAAACCCCGAGTCTGGTCTCTAAGGACGGAGGGAGCAGACGCCATGTTGCCATGACGACATGGCGGACAGTCTCCGGTCCCTGAGCCCGGCAACAGCTTCTGTACATTTAATGACTTTATACACCCGAAAATAACCAACCCAAACAGAACAGACCCCCTCCCCCACGCTGACACGTTTAACGATTGGTCCAGCAACGCACATCGAGATACAACAACACCGTCCAGGAGAAACGGCTTAAATTAAAATCCGAGAAAAGCAGAAAGTGTCTAGGACATGCGATCTATCACTTCTTTTTCACCGCTAACATCTGATTTACTTTCCTCTTAAACATCGAGATATTTTTCACATTTAAAAAAAAAAAAAAAAAAGCGTGAAGGCAGGAAAGTTCACAGGATCAAAGATCAAATAAAACAACGCCAGGCGAAGCTCTGGCGCCGCGGTGACGAGGACGAAGGTGAGGACGAAGGTGAGGACGATGAGTGTACGTGCTACGAAGACGCCCCCCTGGTCTGACGATATGTCTTGGCGAGGCAGATTTCTGGGGATGCTGATTGGCTGTTGGCCGTAGTGTGTGTGTGATGAGGTATGACGTCCGCAGAGCTTCGTGCTGGCCGTCATTGGCTGTCATAAGTCATGTGACTATTTCCCAGAATGCTCTGATGAGCCAGCGGCGATATGGAGGGTGAGCTTGGCCGACTGTGGCCCACATTTCCCACCATGCTTTGGGGTTTTTCCCGTCGAGGGTCCTTCCAAAGAGACACGCGGACACGGCGTCACTGGTCATCAGGTGAGGTGGGCGGAGCTTAGAGTCACAACAGGTAGTGGTTCCCCAAATAAACGGTCAGGATTCTCCCAAAGCGGTGTCCAGAAAGTCTGATGGCGAGGGCTGCTCGTCATATGAGCGCGGCGCTCCCGGCGCTGCTGCAGCTGTTGTTTCGGTTGGTGTTGCGGCGCGACAGGTTGGGCGTGGCCATGAGCGGGTAGCGCTCGTCGGGGCAGCCGTACTGAGCCAGCACGTCCACGCACTCCTGACTGCTGGCCTGCCGGGCGTACGCCATCGCGCTGTTGCCGTGGGCGTCCCTCGCCATCAGGTCCACGCCGTACTGAGGGGGGGAGACAGAGGGAGGGAGGTCAGCTACACACCAGACTCAGCTGTTCTTTAAGTTATCTATCAAACAGTCGATAATAAACTGTAAAGTAATAAAGTGTGTTTTTATTTTTAACATTTTATTGAATCAGAAATCACACACCAGACTACATTCACTAAAACAGTGATTTTAGCTCACAGGACACAGGAGCTGCTGCTCTGCTGCTGCCTCCATCAGTCAGTCTGTTGGTGTTGTTGTGTGACTTTGATGTGTTAAAGGGTTAATTCAGATCCAACACAACATCTGTGTAACACAAACAGACTAACTGATGGAGCAGCAGCAGCCTAGTAACTCTGTGATCTGAGAGGTAAAATGACTGTTTTTGTGAGTGGAGTCTGGTGGCCTTAAAGAGGGCACGGTAACACTATTATATTTCCTATAAATCTTCTTCTTCATGCTGTCTGAATGCCAGAAACACGCCAACTACACGTGCTCCATGCCTTCAGGTGAACCCACTCTGACCCTCGTCCACCTGTCGGCCCACTGATCTCCATGGAAACAGGTGTGACTACCCCGTCCTTACCCAGATGAGGAGCTGCGTGATGACCACGTTGCCCTTGCGGCAGGCCAGGTGCAGCGCGTTGCGTCCGTCTCCTTCCCCGCAGGTCTCGTTGACCTGCTGTCGGGACCCGTGGGCGAGCAGCAGCACGACGGAGCGGAGGTCCTCCTCGGCCGTGGCCCTCAGCAGCTGCTGGCCCAGAGACAGGTCGGCGCCGGGCAGCGACGCCACGAACAGACGCTGCTCGTACTTTGCCCGGATCCAACGCTCTCGCTCCTCCCTGACGGAGAAAACAGGGACTTTTACAACATGGAGGTCACAGCTGGGACTGACAGGAAGCTCCTAAAAGTGAATCTCTGTGGGGTTTGGACTTCTGGTCGAACAAAACAAGGATGTTTGACGTTTAATAGACTAATCTGTACATATTAACCACAAGCAGCCGTTATATCGCTCTCTGCACACACACCAGACTACATTCACTAAAACAGGGATTTTAGCTCACAGGACACAGGAGCTGCTGCTCTGCTGCTGCCTCCATCAGGTAGTCTGTTTGTGTTAGTGTGTGACTTTACTGTTTTAAAGGGTTAGTTTGGATCCAAACTAACATGTTAAAACAGTAAAGCCACAGCAACTACACCATCAGCTCCTGTGTGCTGTGAGGTAAAATGACTGTTTTTGTGAATGTAGTTTGGTGGATTTGAAGAGAGCGACATAACAGCTGTTATATTGTCTGTAAACCTTCATCTATGTGACGTCTAAATGCCAGTAAGTTGGTTCTGTGTCATAATAAATTGAGTATTTCAGGGTTTTGGACGACTTGTCAGACAAACAGACATCTCATGAGGACTGACGGACACTTTCCACTGATTCCTGATGTTTCTGACTCCCCTTTACTTCCTGTGAATCCAGGAAACCGCTCCAGTCCTCCGCCGGCGTCCCCAAACCGCCCGGCCAGAGTAAAATAAGACACAGAGCACGACAGAGGGACAGACGGGGTGAAAGCCGAGGGGACGTGGACACATTGTTGGCCAATCGAGTGTCATTAACTGCTGATCCGTCTGATCCACACATCTGATCGCTCTAATCTCTGCACAAATCCCTCCGTGTAAACAGCGGCTCATTCAGCCCGCCGGGATTAGGCCGGGCTCAGGGGGGACGGGGGAGGACGGCCCGGGGAGGGGGGGGAGATATTGAGCTGTACCCCCCCCCCACCCACCTCTTAACAATAACAACACCTCCTCCAGGGGGTGAGGCCGCAGGAAATGGAGAAGGAGACACAACAGAGGCTTCTCACAGGTCGCTACTTCCACCATGAAATGACTCCAGTGTGTGTGTGTGTGTGTGTGTGTGTGTGTGATTCAGTGACACACACACACACACACACACACACACACACACACACACACACACACACACACACACACACACACACACAGCAGGAGATAAAATGAAACTTCCTACACTGTGCTGCTTATTGAACCTCAGCCCTGTTTTGGGGCCTTAAAGGGACAGTTCAAATTATATTATTAGAATCTACCTACAGTAGAAGGCGGTCAGCACCCCCCCGTTTAAGTGCACACAACATTTAGAACATTTTACCCCCTTTTCATTGTCATTTAACAGCCCTTTTTGATGGGAACTGCAGCCGTTCCCTCTTTCTCTTCATTTGCTTCAAAGCCACCAGACTCCATTCAAAAAAGTAGTAATTTTACCTCACATGACACGGGGGTTTGCTGTGCTACTGCCGCCTCAGTCCATGAGCTGACACCTTAAATTAGATCTGAACTAACAATTTTAAACATTTAAATCACAGAATAAGACACACAAAGAAGCCGACTGAGGCAGCGGTAGACCAGTAACTCCAGTATTCTGTGAGGTAAAATTACTGGTTTTGTCAGTGGAGTCTGGAGCATCTCCAATGTTTGTTTCATTTTCACCCCAAAAAGTTGATTCAACGCTTAAATTTAGAGACTTTTTTCACACAAAGCTTTTCTTTACAAATAAAAAGAGGTAAAATAAAAGCAGGGTGAGGACGACAGTTGGGGTACTGAGGTGCATGATGGGAAAAGAGGATGAAAAAGTGCAAGAGTTAAAGAAATAGTTTTGGGACGGTGTGGGAACCTGGAAGAATCTCATTAACTCTCTTCCTGGAGACCACTGTGTGTGTGTGTGTGTGTGTGTGTGTGTGTGTGTGTGTGTGTGTTGTCGGGGGTGTGGCGGTGGCGGCGGCAGCAGCTAGCATCACGGAATGTCCCGGGGGCTTTCCCTTCCTGCCGCGGCCCAGGGAGAGAGTGTGGAGGCTGGGCACGAGACTACGGCCGACAGCCCCCGGACAAAGCCTGGAGGTGTCACTGAGTGTGTGTCTGTTTGTGTGTGTGTGTGTGTGTGTGCACTCAGCGGGGCTCTGGCCTTCTGTCCTCCAGAGGACGGGGAGGAAATGTGAGGCCACTGGACCCAGGAAACGCATGCCTTCCCCCGCCGCTGGAGTTGCTAAGGGCCTGGATCTAACAGTGTGTGTGTGTGTGTGTGTGTGTGTGTGTGTGTGTGTGTGTGAATATATCAACTTGTAACCTGGTTCTTCTTTGGACCAGAATTGTCAGACAGCATTAAAGATCCTTTTGGTTTAACC
The DNA here is from genome assembly GCF_042242105.1 of Pempheris klunzingeri. Classification (NCBI taxonomy): domain Eukaryota; kingdom Metazoa; phylum Chordata; class Actinopteri; order Acropomatiformes; family Pempheridae; genus Pempheris; species Pempheris klunzingeri. The sequence goes on from NC_092035.1 coordinate 758,440, forward strand.
ACAAACAGCCGTTATATCGCTCTCTGCAAACACACCAGACTCCATTCACTAAAACACTAATTTAACAAGGGAGCTGCTTGTCTACCACTGCCTCTATCAGTTAATTTATGGTGTTACTTTGGTGTTTTAAAGGGTTAGATCAGATCCAACACAATATTTGTATAACACACAACAACACAAACTATTTGATCGTACCGGCAGTGGCACCAGCAGCTCCTGTGTCCTGTTCTCTAAAATCCCTGTTTTAGTGAATGTAGTCTGGTGTGTGTGCAGAGAGCGATATAACGGCTGTTTGTGGTTAAACCAAAAGGATCTTCCAGGTCTCTCTCTGTAGGGATCAGGCTCAGATTGTTATTCTAAGTGTGTGACAGCATTATGGAAAGGGTCCCTACAGAGAGAGACCTGGAAGATCCTTTATTTAAACCAAAACAGCTGTTATATTGCTTTCTTAAAAGTCACCAGACTCCATTGAAGAAAACAGTAATTTTACCTCACAGAGGACAGGAGTTACTTATGCTACTGCTGCTGCCATCAGATAATTTGTTTGAGTTCTTTTGTAACTTTGGTTTTAAAAAGTGAATTCAAATCTAAACTAATGTGTTTAAAACACCAAAGTCACAGAAACTACCCCAGCAGCTCCCTGCTGTTCTGTGAGGTAAAACGGCTGTTTTGTCAATGGAGTCTGGTGGCTTTGCAGGGAAGTGTCACAGGTCAGTCTTTGTCAATAAAGCTTTGAATCACAGGTGTCCACATACTGTTGTCCACATAGACACGACAGACGTCCTTGGTTGCATGTTCGTGTGTGTGTGTGTTGCAGTAAACATCATCACGAGCTAACGAGTCTTGAAAACACACAACGCACACAGCTCTGGACAGTAGAGAGGCTAATTGCACTAATTAACCACACAGTGTGTGTGTGTGTGTGTGTGTGTGTGTGACAGTATGTGTTAACATGTGTCTACTGAGCACACACACTCATATTTAGTGTGTTAATCTGTGTGTGTGTGTGTCCCTTTTCACATCCCATTAGACGAGGAGCTGCGCTCCAGCACCAAAGCATGCTGGGTAGATAATTAAACACGAGTCCCGGTGAGATGGTTTGTGACAGGGAAATACACACCCCACCCACACACACACACACACACACACACACACACACACACACACACAAATATGTCAACAGGAGCCCAGAGGGGTGAGGGTGTGTGTGTGTGTGTGTCAGTTAAATTAAATGATAGAAATTACACCAGCCAGAGGAAACAAACACACTTCACTTTCATTATACACTGATCCTGGTTCTGATTCTGCTGATCCTGGTTCTGTTTCTGCTGATCCTGATTCTACTGATCCTGATTCTGTTTCTACTGATCCTGATCCTGATTCTGTTTCAATTGATCCTGGTTCTGTTTCTGCTGATCTTGATCCTACTGATCCTGATTCTGCTGATCCTGATTCTGTTTCCATTGATCCCGGTTCTGTTTCTGCTGATTCTGGTTCTGTTTCTGCTGATCCTGATCCTACTGATCCTGATTCTGCTGATCCTGATTCTGTTTCCATTGATCCTGGTTCTGTTTCTGCTGATTCTGGTTCTGTTTCTGCTGATCTTGATCCTACTGATCCTGATTCTGCTGATCCTGATTCTGTTTCTACTGATTCAACACAGGTGGATTCATCCGCCACAGAAAATAGTCCCGATCAGATGCACCACTTCCTGTTTAAAAACTTCAGCGAGCCCGTTGATTGACAGCTCTGTTGGTGGTGTTGTGGTGTCCGGTTGTGGTCGCCGTTGGAAACAGCGGCGTGGAATTTGTGATTTTATTTGGGGGGGGGGGGGGTCTGATTTCCTGCCTGTTGTTTGAGGTGTGTGTGTGTGTGTGTGTGTGTGTGTGTGTGTGTTCCCCCCGAACGACTGCTTTGTCCGTGTGTGTTTACACACACACACAGTTTCCTGTTCGTCCAAAGCCTGAAGCTGACTGTGTGTGTGTGTGTGTGTGTGTGTGTGTGTGTGTGTGTGTGTGTGTGTGTGTGTGTGTGTGTGTGTGTTAAGGGGGTCGTGGACGGACGACCCCCAAACAAAGAGCTGAAAGCCGGCACACACACCCCGCTAATCACCCCGGGATAATTACCATAATTACCAAAACCAGGAAGTGGAGACACCGACCTGATGTCACGGCGCCGCGTGAAAACGGCGTCTTACTTTTTTACGTGTTCACGATTTTAGCTTTTCACGTCACGTCATTTTTACGCTGTTTTCATTCCGTGAAAACACAAATATACAACTTCCTGATATTCTTTCAAAATAAAGCTTGCTAATAAAGTCACACTTTCAAAATAAAGCTCTCTGAGAAACAAATTCTAAACACTTTCAAAATAAAGCTTACTGAAAAACAACGTCTGAACACTTGAGGACGTGATTCTGCTAATTACTGACAAGGAAGTCCTTTCAAAATAAAACCCAAGAACAGCGATGTTTGCAAAATAGATTAAAATAAACTAAAATAAAGAAATAAAAGTTTAAAACAGAAAAAAAAACATGGATTCTCCAGTTGAGTTCAGCCTGAAGCGCTGAGCTGAGATCTATGAGCCAACACACTGCTGTTAAAGCCCATCATTAATTACAGTCTGGAGGACGGTGTGTGTGTGAGAGTGTGTGTGAGAGTGTGTGTGAGAGGTAATGAGCGGTAGGAAACGGGGTTAAGAGTGACATGGTGTCAGTGGCTTCTCCTCTGGCCTAATTAGCCCTCTAATTAATAGATTAATAGACAGATAGAGCGTGGATAAGAGCATCAGCTAACTGACCGAGCTAATGTACGCTAAGATGAATCGCCGTCACGCCGTCACACGGTCGCGTCTCAAACAAACGCAGCTGCGATTCTGCTTTAAAAATCACCGGTAAAAGCTAAAAGCTTTGTTTTTTACTCGATCTCACGGCGAAGAGGGGATGAGAAGACAAAAGGAAAGAGGAGGAGAAGAGGCTGAAATCAATTAGCCTTTCCTAGCGGGTCGTTAGCTGCCCTTGGATAGGCACAGATAATTAAAGGGAGGGTGGTGGGGTGAGGACGGTCTGGGTGAGGAGGCGGAGGGGGGGGGTGAAATCAGCCATGAGGCTCCTGGACCGGACAGAGATGGAGGGGTTAAATCGGATAGATTAAATATAAAAAAAGGAGGATGCAAATGAGGAAAGGTGGAGGAGAAAGTGATGGAAACTAAACGCTCCGGCGACGCCACCGACACAGGAAGAGCAGCAAGAGGAGCATCTGAGATCTTTACAGCAACTTTATGATCAATCAGGGAGCCACAGATCTGAGGTCACATTCATACTGAGCTGATAATTAACTGTCGGACCAGGAGAGTCCCAGAGGTCCACAGTCCCTCAGGACGGGATGATGTCACAGCACGCTGCTCAGGACGCCCACACACCTTCATTCACAACATCACCCACAAGAGTAAGGAGCCTGAGAGAGATCAATGGTTTAACCCTCTGATCGTCACACTATAGACCTCCACTACACACTGACTAACACACACACACACTATAGACCTCCACTACACACTGACTAACACACACACACACTATAGACCTCCACTACACACTGACTAACACACACTATAGACCTCCACTACACACTGACTAACACACACACACACACTATAGACCTCCACTACACACTGACTAACACACACACACACACACACACACACACACTATAGACCTCCACTACACACACACACACACACACTATAGACCTCCACTACACACACACACACACACACACACACACACACTATAGACCTCCACTACACACACACACACACACACACTATAGACCTCCACTACACACACACACACACACACACTATAGACCTCCACTACACACACACACACACACACACTATAGACCTCCACTATACACACACACACACACACTATAGACCTCCACTACACACACACACACACACACACTATAGACCTCCACTACACACACACACACACACACACACACACACACACACACACTATAGACCTCCACTACACACTGACTAACACACACACACACACACACACTATAGACCTCCACTAACTTCTGGACCTGGAGCTCAGAGGTCAACGGACCCCTTTGAAAATGTCTCAAGTCATTTGTCTGTTGTCTGATCCATTTAACAGGAGCATGCTAACATGCTAACATGCTAACAACACCTCCCATGGCGAGGCGTGGGGGGGTCAGAACAGCCTCCTGTCACTGATCTGAAGGAGGAAACAGCAGCTGACAGCTCGGGGAGGCAGCCATTGACATTTCCTACCAGATTATCAGGATGCAGATGAGTGGACCTGCCTCAGTGGGGGGGGGGGGGGGGGGGCAGGGTGGTGGTGGGGGGGCAGGGTGGTGGTGGGGGGGTAACACGGTGACAGGGTGAAGAGGTGAAGGCGACAGACGGCCACGTTAATGAGCGACCGGACTGTTGGGTCATCAGCGAACAAGAAAAGTCTGGTTCCAGCTGTGGACTGACAGCGATTAGGGGAGACCGGGTTCTGTTGGTACGCTGTTTACTCTCCTGTGAGTCATCATCATCATCATCATCATCATCATCATCATCATCAGCTGATCAGACGTATAAAGTTATGAACCATCAAACGCTCTAAACAGGGCGAACTGTCCCTTTAATCATCAGCAGGACTGTGATTCTAAAACCACTGGATTCTGTTCTAGTTAACCAGCTGAAGGTTTTTCTGTTTTCAGCAGCAGGTTGTTATCAGACTAGACAGAAATAAAACAGATAGATGTGTCTGACTGGTCTCTACAGACTGGAGCACAACAATAATAAATAATAAAATATAATAAAATATAAATATAATAAAATATAATAAATATAATAATAAATAATAACAGACAATAATAGACAATAGTAATAATAAACAATAATAAAATATAATAATAAATGATAATAAATAGAATAAATAATAATAATCGACTATAAACTGTGAATATTGTCTGTTTTCTGCATCTTATTCTATATTAGATGGGAATAAGCTCAATATTTTAGACTTTCTATAATCTAATCTGATCTTCTATGTTTAACCCTTTAAACATGGAGGTTATTCTAGAAGGAACCCCCCCATCAGACTGAAGTGTTCAGGGCTCGGAGCTGCAGACAGCGGTCCTCCTGCTTCTGTCCGTCTGAAGCCGAACAAACATCTCAGAGCTGTGAAGGCTCAGACGCAGTGGACGGACTGTTTCCTGACTGTTTCCTGACTGTTTCCTGACTGTTTCCTGACTGTTTCCTGACTGTTAAATGTTCACCAGCCGCTCGCCGCTCGCCGTGGACCCATTCAATCCAAACACATTACCGCAGAGCGCCAGGACAGCTCTGTCGGCCACGGCCTCCTCCCCCGTCCTCCATTTTCTTTATTCTATGAGCAATTTGCCGACTGAGCCAATTAGCCGAAGGGCGGGGGCGAGCAGGGCGAGCAGGGCGTTCGGATTCATGTGTGCTCCGGGAGCCGGCCCCCGCTGGAGGAGCTCGGGAGCAGAGCGAGGCCCGGCGAGCGGGAGAGGCCGCACAGAGTCACGCATGTGGGCAGTGTTATTTATTTCTTCATTATTAAAATAAGAGAGGGGGGGGGGGGGGTTAATCTGATGACTCAGGCATAAAGAATGTGCATTTAGTTTGTGCTTTTAGCTCGCATTAGCATAACCTCGCCGCCATGACAAACGATGAATGGCCCAATGATTGGCTCGTGTCAGCCGGCTTAATGTCAATAGTAAATTGGAGGGCTTGTTAGGAGAGTTGGGGGACGCGGTTACGGGCAGCGGCGAGGCAGTCATGTACAAAATAATGTCTATTAGGACTAATTTAATCAAGGCCTCCCTTTTACAGATGAATTAGAATGTAGGGGCCAATTATTTTTCAACGTTTGCACTGGCCCTGCCTGTCAGGAGGCTCTCCTCCTCCTCCTCCTCCTCCTCCTCCTCTCAGTGTGTGTGTGTGTGTGTGTGTGTGTGTGCTGTTTAAAATGCAGGCCGTGGGGCCGGCTCATATCAGCGGGGGCTGCAGATAATGGCGGAGAGATGATGGCAGGCGGGATCAGCTAGTTAAACGACGCAGATGAAACGGAGCTCGGCTCAATCTGCACACACTGGATCACAGGCAACACACACACACACACACACACACACACACACACACACACACACACACACGGATACATACACACACACACGGATACATACACACATGCACATAATCCCACAAAAACACACGTACAGGCAGACAGACAAGACACAAGCACTGTAAACCAGACCTCATTAAAAAATTCAGCAATTTAAGCATTTATTTTAAATCCTCTTCCTGATGTTGTGGGCTGAAGCAGGCCAGTAAAACATGACCACAAACCTCAACCCTGGTGTCTCACAGCTCAGATCTCTGCAGGTGACGCTCCTGTGCCTGTTTCAAAAGTACTTCAAGTAGTAAAAGTACTTTGAGGGTTCAAGTACTAGGCTGTGTACAAATCCTACAAAAGCAGATGGAAGTTCTGTACTGTGCTCAGTCACACTCTGTCTCTCTTAGCTGTATATATTTATCAGTGACACTACCTGGTAAAATAAAGGCTTAAATAAATACACAGGAGATATTTTTAGGTATATTAACTCCTCTCTAAACTGACTTTAAATGACTTTTTGGAGCATTTTTTGTCAAATTTTGCCTTTAAAAGTCCGTATCAGATAATAAACAATCATATCTTGATATTTAATTCAAAAATCTTCAACTAAAATTACATTTTAAGGATAATACAGCGTCAGTCGAGTTTCCAGTCATTCTTAAGGGAAGACAAGGTGTCAGAAAATGAAGGTTTGTGGTGAAAGTTTTACTGATTTTAGAGCAAAAAAGGCTTTTAATAATATTTAGTTTTTAGTAGCTAACCCCATTAGCCTAATTAGCTTAACATGAGGCATAATAATGAAATATGCTAATTTAAATGCTTCAGCTTAAGATGATGAAAATGGAGAAGCAGGTTTGTTTACAGTGGAATTGTGGGTAAAAACAGGTATAAAAGGGAGGCGAGGCCGCTAAAAGGCCTCCACGAGCTCCGCTGGGGCGTCATGGCGGCTGACAAACGCCACTTTAAATCGCTATCTGTTCACGGCGCTCCCTCGGTGCCGGGCGGCGGGCGGCCCGGGTCACGGCGGCCTGATCTGCGTTATGATCACAGTCAGGAGGGGAGGGCGGGTCCTCGCGGCTGACTGATACGAGTTTGGGTTTTTATGGGTTGCGAGGACGGGCCGCCCCCGCCACTGCCTCCGACCCTGGGGGGCAATTATCTTGTAATGTGGGGGCCCCCTTTGCCCGCCCCCCACCCCGGTCGCCCCATCTGGTCCCCTGAGCCCAATCCCGCTGCCGTGTCGGGGCCGCCGCCACACCTGCACCCCCGGCCCAGATTAAAAGCCCCCGGTCTAATTTTAAATCTGTTAGCGCTGGCCTTTTCTGAGGGGGGAACAAGACTAATCTGTTCCCATAAAGGGCCGCGTCCCCCCCGACAGACCTGCTGCTGAATTATTACTGGCCGAGCATTCGTCATGTGGGGCCCGCTGTTAAGTGTGTGGCGGCGGCGGCGATACGTAGCCCGGCGCTCATCCTTTAGCCGCCGAGTCCTGCTCATTTCTCTGCTGTCTCATTAAGGTGCGGCGCCCCGTCGGCGGCGTCCCTCCACCTCGTCCTATTGTTCACCTACGTGAAGATCAGAGCTAAAATCAGCGCCATCACACCTGATTTAGAGTTTTAAAGCTGCTGCAGACGCTTCAGTTCAGCTGCTCTGACAGGAAACAGACCTCTTTCAGGTTTTAGTAAATCTACCTGGTGACAGGAGGCTTCGTCCAATCACAGCTCCCCTCAGAGAGAGGGAGCGCTCCTATTGGCTGCTCTACAAACCTTCAGGCTTCGTTAGCTTCTGTCATGGAGGGAACGTTATTATCAGACTGAGAACATCCACATGGTGGTGGTTCCCCAGGAGAGCAGGAGAGGAGCGGCCATGTTGGATGGTGCTAATAGATTAGCTTCCTGCTAACCGCAACGTTAGCCAAATGCTACAAACAGCCGTTATATGGCTCTCTTCAAACACACCAGACTCCATTGACTAAACCAGTCATTTAACTTCACAGAACGCAGGAGTTGTTCAGTCCAGCTGCTGTGACTTTGGTGTTTTAGCACGTTAGTTCAGGTCTGAACTGAGCTGCTAAAACACCAAAGTCACACATTAACACAAACACACCAACTCATCAAGGCGGCAGCAGACTGGTGTCTGGTGGCTTTGGAGAGAGCCATATAACGGCTGCTTTTAAACCAAACAAACAAAAACGAAATATTCCTTTAAATGACATTCAGTCCACTTTTAGCGGATCCAGCAGAGAAGAAACGGATGAACAAAGGCTGTGGCCGAGGCCGAGACGCTGACCCTCCACGACAGACCGCCAAAGGTCAGTCGCCGGCAGGAGGGACGGGTGGGAGGACGAGGACACAGGAGGCCCTGGGGACGGAGGCACGTGGCCGCCAGTCGCCTCCCCGGCCCGGTGGCCAGGAGGCCGGATTAGCAGCGCTGTCACTCGCTGTCCGCTCAGGCCCGCTAACGCGCTGTGTCAAACCGGCCCGAGCAGGCCTTTGGGTGCTGGTGTTGATGCGCCGCTCGACAGATAATTAAAACAATGAGCCGCGGCGCCAAGAACCAAGCACCCAGGGTGTCGCAGGCCGAGCCAGCGAGCCCCCGTGGGCGCGCCGCGCCGGGCAGCGCGCCCAAACTTAGCAGCCCCTTCAGCGGTGGCATCAGCTGGGCCGCGGCACCGGGCGAGCGCGCCAGCTGAGGTGATGACGGCTGACCGCGGGCGGCCAGAGGTTAATGGGAACGTTTAGAGGATGGCGGCGTCTTTTTGTGGTTCAGGGAGAGAAAACAAAAAAAACACCTCCAACAGGACCCCCCCGGCGCCGCAGAGCTGGCACGGCTGGTGTTCGTCCACGCCGTCACTGCGAGGGACGCAGACCAACAAGTACCCCCCCCACGCCTCCATGATGAAGCACCGTGGTGCTGAGCGGGCGTGGCGAGACGATTAGCGGCGACAGCGCCCTCGTCCTCGCTCAGACTCTGACGGTAACGAGACCTGGACCGGCCGTCGCTGTGGGGAGGGCGGCGATGAAGACGAGAGGGGAAGGGGAAGATAAAGAGATGATGACAACAGTCGGGGGTGGCGGGGCTCGGCCCTGTCACATCTCTCATTGGACGGGGCGGCGCCGTGCGATCTCTCTGAACATAATTCCTCCCCGCGGTCCGACGGGGGAGGAAGACACGGAGGTGTTTCACACCGACGGCCGGACTAACGCACCTCCTCTTCCTCGCCGTCCCTTCATCACATCCATCCTCCACATTTCCGTCTTTTCCCGCTTCCTTCACGCCCCCCTCTTCTGTTTTCCTTCCCTCCTCCTCATCCCTCTCTCTTCCTCTTCCTCTCCCAGTTTCCCTCCCTCTCTCCACCCCCCTCCCAAACCTCCAAACAGGACCTAATTGGGAGGCGGAGTGGGGGGCCAGACCTTGACAGACAGGAGGTCAGCGTAATTGCTGCTGGCCATATTTAACATTAAGATAATCAGGCCATTAATTACCCTTTGGATCATTAAATCAGCCACTTGCAAAATGAAATTTCGGCCTCTATTACTCACTTGAGAGACCACGAGGGGAAGGCATTTTTCCATCCATCAGCCCCCCCCCCCCGGCCTCCCACTCCCATCCCTCCTGCCGCCTGGACAAAGCCCCCCCCCCGGCCTTTCCCCATACCTCAACCTCAACATATTCTTCTTCTTCTCTTCCCTCTTTTCTGCAGGTTTCTGTCGCTGCTCTCTTCAGTAAGGAGGATGTCGTGTCACCGTAGCAGATTACAGTTTGGAGTAATGATGCACAGAAGAGCTCGATTGTGGATGTTTAAACTGCTAAATTATTAAAGGAAAGAACATTTTCTGCAAGTAAATACACAAATCTGTTCATATCCTGGCTGGAAGATACTAAAAGTGTTGGAATTGGTCCGAAAGTAGGTGTGTGACAGCATCACACCTGGAAGATCCTTTTGGTTTAACCACAAACAGCACACACACCAGACTACATTCACTAAAACAGGGATTTTAGAGAACAGGACACAGGAGCTGCTGCTCTGCTTACTTTGACTTTGGTGTGTTAACACATTAGTTTAGATTCAAAATAAGTCTTTAAAACACCAAAGTCACACAATAACACAAACAAACTAACTGATGGAGGCAGCAGCAGAGCAGCAGCTCCTGTGTTCTGTGAGCTAAAATCCCTGTTTTAGTGAATGCAGTCTGGTGTGTGAGCAGAGAGCGATATAACGGCTGTTTGTGGTTCATCTTACAGGTCTGTCTCAGCCCTGCAGAGTCCAGTTCCACTTGTATACCATAAATAAGCTTTGTTAAGTCAGGTTTAAGTCTGGTAGGGTGAGATTAGGACAGCACACTTCAGTCTAGCTAATTCGACTGACGCTAACGTTAGAGCCTGAGTCACAGTTTATCATCTCAAAGGGCTTCACAGGCAAAGAAAACAGGATGGTGGTTCAGGTACACGACGACGTCTTTAGGATCACAAAATCTGGCATTTTTTCCTGCAGCTTTAAGACCAAAAATCCTGATTATTTGATTTGAGGCTTTTTACCGTCTTGCAGAATCCCTGCAGTTGAAAATATAAATGTTTTTCAGCTTTTTTGTGTTTTTGTGTGAAGCTACGCTCAAGTTTTTAACGCACAAAAAGGAAAAATGTGCATGAAAAACAGCTGGACGGAAGCACAGCGACAGACGGCCGGAGAGGGAGGGAGGAAAAGGGAAGGAGAGCAACACAAAGAGGAGACGACAGGCAGAGAGAGAGACAGAGAGGAGGGATTTATGGAGGGGAAACGACAAACAGCGAGCCACTTAAGGAATGGACTGATAAATGCTATCGACAGGACGGGGAGGGGGGGAGAGCGGGGGAGGGACGGGGGAGAGATGGAGCTGCAGTGGAGCGTTGCAGGTTAATTGAGATAATATTGACCTCCTTCTCTAATCTCTTCAGGGGGAAACATGCTTCAGATTCATAAATAAATAGGAACATGAGCAACAATAAAAGCATTAGTGCTCTGACGGAGGAGGGCTAATGGCACGTCGATACTCAAAGATCGCTCTGTGTGTGTGTGTGTATGTGTGTGTGTGTGTTCAGTGTCAGTGTGTGTGGACGGATGGTTTTTACATTTGCATGCATTTTTTTGCACAGTGACTGCAGCCTCTATGTGTTTCTGCTACATGTGCACACGCTCGTGTTTGTGCCATCAGTCAGGAATACAGAGTCGGCTCATTATCGTCATCTAAAAGTGCCTCTTTTCTCCACTGCCAGGCTCAGAGTGTTATTCTAAGTGTGTGACAGCATCATGGAAAGGATCCCTACAGAGAGAGACCTGGAAGATCCTTTTGGTTTAACCACAAACAGCACACACACCAGACTACATTCACTAAAACAGGGATTTTAGCTCACAGAGCACAGGAGCTGCTGGTCTGCTGCTGCCTCCATCAGTCAGTGTGTTTGTCTTGTTGTGTGACTTTGGTGTTTTCAAAATGTTTGTTCAGATCTCAACTAATGTGTTAAAAACACCAAAGTGACAACAACTAGTCTCAACAACTCTTGTGTCCTGCAAAGCAAAATCACTGTTTTTGTGAATGGAGTCTGGTGGGTTTGCAGAGAGCGATATAATGTCTGATCAAAGCCACCAGACTCCCTTCACAAAAACAGTAAATTTACCTCTGTACTTTGAGTGAGTACTTTTAATCTGGATACTTTCCATTTCTCATATTTCAGTACTTTTTAAATGCAGTGTTTGTCAGTGTGGTGTCAGTACATGTACTGCAATATTTACTGTCTTGTAGGGTTAAAATGTGTGTATGTGAGCATATCTGTACACGGTGTGTGTGTGTGTGTGTGTGTGTGTGTGTGTGTGGTGGGGGGGTCATGTGGGGAGTAATTATAAGGTGCTTCTGTTGACTAATGAGCGTTGGGGGGGTGAGTGCAGGGGGGAGGACGGGGAAGTCGATCTTTATGCGGATGGCAGTCAGCTCTAATTTGTTATGATGGCTGCTGGCTTCCCAAAGCAGCAACGGCCGATAATTACACACACACACACACACACACACACACACACACACACACACACACACACACACACACACACACACACACACAGGTACACACTGATCAACACTAGCGTCACGCTAAAGTTCACCGATTTGTTGTTATCCCCTGTAGTCCACAACACACACACACACACACCCTCAGTGTGTGACTCCGCCCCCTCTCTGCAGCGCTGAGTACTGCACCTCAGGACTAATAACTGAGGTACTTGTAGTATTTCCTGCTCTGTACTTGTACTTCACTCCACCGCAGAGGGAAACTGTCAAAGTACAGCTGATCTATTTCACAGAAAACTGATCAGAAACTCCTGCGATCATCATTAAAGGTGATTTTTCTGTAAAAACATGCATCATGTCACACTCAAAACAGACGACAAACCTCCAGGAAGTAGAAGATAATGTTGGTGTGACCTGTAGCTAAGTTAGCCAGCTAGCTAGCAGGCGGTGTGTATCACTCGTGACGAGAGGATTTAGCTGGCTACCACAAACCACACATCAAAGCACCGCTAGCATCATTAGCTAGCGATAGCAGCGTCATGTGACATCAAAGTGCTTTAAATAAAAGAACGGCTACATTTCTCTGGTCTGTAATTTTAAGATGTGTGTGACACTTTGAAATGTCATTTAAGTAGCGTTTGTTTTATATATCTTTGCTAATGTACTCAAAGCTAATGCTAACCTTATTAGCCTTAGCTAACGTGGTTGTTGTTAGCCTACCGTTTTCCACCACAGCCATGACAGTACATTATTTCTGACATGGTTATTAGTAGCTTTACTCACATGATCAGCAGAGACGTCGGGGTTATTTTCTCACTATCAGACAGTGTGTATGTATTGATTACCCCTAGCTAATCATATCTATGTCCGTATAAAGCACCTCAACGTTAAGCTACGGTGAAAGCAACCAGGTACTGATTCATGGTGATAAAAGAATGTTATCTTCTGTTATGGATGCTATGGTGGCTAACGCTAATAACACTGTTAGCTAAGGCTAATCAGGCTAACATTAGCCTTGAGTACGTTGGCAAGAATATATGAAACAAACGTCACTTTACTGACATTTCAAACTACGTCCAAACAGATATGGACGAGAGAAACATACGTAACTTTATTTAAAGATGCATCATGACAAGTAACCAGGAAGTGTTCGTATTGCCATCAAACATAATTCAGACTCTCTCAGGTGTATTTCCTCCTACCTGCTGGCGTCTGGTGCAGGTTTGAGGCGTCCCTGTGCGTTGGCCTCCCACACGCTGTTGGCGAGCTCGTTGCCGATGGCCGACATGACCCTGATGAGCTCCAGCGGCCACTCGTCCAGGTCCAGGGAGCGAACCCTGGACAGGTGGGTGCCCAGGTTCCTGTGGATGCCCGAGCACTCGATGCAGATCAGGGCCCCGAGGTTCAGACTCGCCCAGTCCGGGTCTGAAGAGCGAAGAGGGAGATGTTTGAGATAATTAAAATTTTATCATGTTTTAACTTCACACAGAAATGTAACCAGAAGCAGCCGTTATATCGCTCTCTTCAAGGCCACCAAACTCCATTCACAAAAACAGTGATTTAACCTCACAGAGAACAGGAGCTGCTGGTCTGCTGCTGCCTCCATCAGTTAGTCTGTTTCTGTAATTGTGTGACTTTGATGTTTTAAAGGGTTAGTTTGGATCCAACACAATATTTGTGTAACACAAAATGACACAAACAAACTAGTCGATGGATGCAGCAGCAGAGCAGCAGCTCCTGTGTCCTGTTCTCTAAAATCCCTGTTTTAGTGAATGTAGTCTGGTGTGTGTGCTGTTTGTGGTTAAACCAAAAGGATCTTCCAGGTCTCTCTCTGTAGGGATCCTTTCCATGATGCTGTCAGACGTGGACATCATGGAGATCATGTCTCTTAGTCTTGTGTTTGAAACTCACTCTGTGCTTCACAGTCGACACAGCGGCCATTTCCTCGGATGCCCCTGATGGACTGCAGCGCCATGGCCTCCGTCTGGCTGGTGAGACGAGACTGAAGCAAAGACGACAGACAAGTTCTTTATGTAGACAGGATTGATCAGGATTGATCAGGATTAATCAGGATTGATCAGGATTAATCAGGATTCGTTACCTGAACTCAGCCTGAATATTCACACACAGTTTAGCAACTAATTTAAAGTCGTCTTCAACTCAACATGATGTTCATTTGGTAAATTATAGACAAAAATAGACCAGGAAGGGGGGGCTTTAGGGCGGGACTACCTGACTAACCAATCAGAGGAGGGTCCTGACTGAACCTGACCAATCAGAGGAGGGTCCTGACTGAACCTGACCAATCAGAGGAAGACTTTGTGGAATAAACACCACTTCTGGCTCCAAAAAAACCAAGATGGCGTCGCCCGTAAAGCCGAACTCTAGGCTTCAAAATCATCGGGTTCTGTTATATAGTTCATAGTAATAAAATAACATAAAATAAAATATTTAAAACACAGAATATGAGGAAATATAATAAAAAGGACAAAATGTTTTTAAAAAGGAAAAACTGTGAATGTGCAAAGGTGGCGTTGTTGAGATGTTAATGTAACGTGTAGTGTCTATGGGGGGGGGGGTTGGGTCTGGATCGGGGGGGGTCCAGGTCTGGCTGCCTCTCTGAGACTCACTCACACTCTGGACAGATGAGAGTCTCACCGCCGCAGTCGAGCTGCTGATGTCGGGAAATGAAGTAGAAACATGGCAAAGAAATGGAAGAGGAGAGGGAGGGGGGGGGCGGCCTTTTGGGTGGGACGATATGTGTGTGTGTGTGTGTGTGTGTGTGTGTGTGTGTGTGTGTGTGTGGGGGGGTGAAGCGCTGAGAGCCTGAGGCGTAAACACGGCAGGCCTCGACTGGGAGCCGCTGTAAAATGGCACAGACGAGGCCGAATGTGAGCGGCAGTAATTGGCATTTTGTAATTATGTGAATGAAAGTGTGTTTGTGTGTAAGCAGGTAAGAGTGTGTGTGTGTGTGTGTGTGTTACTGTTTGTCATCATCTTCATCCATTCGTACTGTTTCTGTGATTACAATTGGATTTTAATCGTAATATTTTCATATAAATGCTCATTTCTGTACATATTTAAACAGCTTATAAGACGTTTATTTAATTTTTTTCTTATCGGATCCTGATAATTATCTCAATTTAGAGTCCGTGTTTTAGCATCTCTCATTTCATGATGAAGACAGTGAGATGGACCTAAAAGCTTTAAAAAGACCAGCTACACAGTCTGTAGTAAGTATTTTCTCCTCTGTGTCATACTAACTCTAAAAAATGGTGCTTAAGCTGTTTTAGGACTGTAAGGAGCCTTAGACCAGACTTCAGTCAAAAAACTGCTGATTTAACGAGGGCAGAGAACTCCAGTTTACTGGGTTCACATGAGGTTTATGTTTTTAAACTCATTTAAGTAAGTTCCTCAAATGTAAACTGTCCCTGTTATATATTTTTCCAAATACACATCAGAGTATTTTCTCCTCTCTGTCACTCTAACTTGTACTTTAGATGTTTTGACTATTAGGAACTGTGGACCAGACTTCAGTCAAAAAACTGCTGATTTAAAGAGTGCAGAGTTTGGCACCGCTCACCTTGTTCTTGCTGCTCTCACAGGACTGCAGGCTGGCCAGGATCTGGCTCTCGATGACCTGCACCCAGGCGTCTCGCTCCTCGTACGACGTGGCCTCGAAGTGCCACGTCTGCCCCGTCAGCGACACGATGGTGAACTCAAAGTTCTCCTCTTGTTCTGTTGGGAGAGAAAATACAAAATACATACAAGATTCAGCAGGGGAACTTAAAACTTTACACTCAGCCATGTTTCCTCTCAGCCGTTTGGTTCACGCTGTTCTCCAGAAGCCTGTTTGGCGTCTTGTGTGAGCTAGCTTTAGCACGCTAACTATGACTAGCTAGCGCTGTGTCGTACAGCAGTGAACTTTGGGCGCCATGATCGAAGCCTCTTCCCTTCTGCCGCCATCTCCTCTTTGAAACGACGGGAGGCAGCAAGTTAGCGAGTTAGCATTTAGCTAACGTCTAAACGTTATTGTTAGCTTAAAACGTCGTTAGCGGTGTTACGTCGGGCCGCAGAGCGTCACGTGGTGCCATTCTCCCTGCTACAGAGTCGCTGTGGCTTTGACGTTGAAGTTTTTACCAAGTGTTCGGTTTTTCTGGAACAAACTCACGAAAAGCTCGTAAAAAAGTCGTCAAGTGTTTCTGTTTGCTGCTCAGGTTACATTCAGTGACACCTGTTCGCCTCCACGACCACCGGCGACCTGCGTGACCCCGCCCCCTCAAGCCAGGATGTCACCCAAATTAAGGGGCCCTCAGCCCCCCCCCCGAAAGGTCAGTCATTACAATCAGGGCCTGCTGGAGGGGGGGGGCATATGGATCTATTACCCAGAACCCCATCAGAGGTTAATTGGCCAATCAGGACTCAATTAGACTGTGTGTGTGTGTGTGTGTGACTGAAGCAGCTGATGAAAGTCAAAGTCCAAGTTTGTGGGCGAAAGGTCTGGAAAGTGGTCCAGATTATTTGGTCTAGAATGAGCTTCAGTGCTCCATTTACTGGATTTAAGGGTGAAATGTCCCTTTAAGAGCAGAAATTAACTGTGAAATTAGAGGATTTTAGAGTACAAGTACTTTTACTAGTACTACTACTACTTATACTACTATTACTACTAATACTACTAATACTACTACTGTTACTACTAATAGTACTACTGTTACTACTAGTTATACTCCAACTTCTACTACTACAACCACCACTACAAGTACTCCTACTACTACTATTGCTAGCAGTAGCAGTAGCAGTAGTACTTCTACTGCTGCTGTTACTACAGTGAGAACAATGGCTGTGATTGATCACAGTGTGATCGATCACAGTGTGAGTCGTATAATAATGACGACACCAAACAGAACTTCCTGTTCTGGACTTATTAATAGTTTAATATTTCAGTGAAATGCTGGAATCGGACATTCGGGGCTCCTTCTGTCGGTCGTAATGAGGAAGAGGAGTCCAGCACCGCCAGCTGATGAAGGCAGCAGCGCAATGCATTCTGGTAGTTGTAGGATTTGTACCTTTTGAGCTAAACAGTTGTTAATACCATCGTTCATGCACTTGGAGCACATGATCCAGTGTGGAGGCAGCTCTCAGAGGTCTGGGGGTGTTGGCGGGTAGTTGGCGCTCACATTTGGAAACTGTTAGAGAAAGGATGGGAAGTGGAGGTGAAGCGGGGGCACGGCTGGAGCCGGTATCATCGCGGCGGCAGATCAGACAACAGCCACCTCCTGTTTACAATTAGCCCCCGTGAGGAGGGAGGGGATGAAGAGGGGAGGGGGGGATAATTCCCAGGATTCCTCGGTTTCTGCTGGTCCGACCCTCAACGAAAGCACGTGAAGCGCTGGCACGTCCCAAAAAATGGTGTTGTTAGGAGATAAAGTGTCGTGTACGGGCGTCCGGAGCGAGAGCGAGCTGAAGAGCTGAGCGAGCGGAGGTCGATAATCACTCATGACACTTTTAGGGGAGCGTTTCTGGGAGCAGCAGTTTCATGACGTGTGCCGGGAGTGAAGCAGCGAAAAAGATGAGGGGTTTAATCAGTCGGAGAGCGGTCACGGCCGGCCCGCGAGGGAACGACCATTTGCTCTTCCTCAACTCCAGTCATTTGGCTAATTGGGAGCGTCTCAGAGCACCGGAGCTGAAGTTCCCCTCCGGCTCGGCTCTGGATAATCAATGGCCTTGTCCGAGGAGAGGAAGGACGGGAGGAGAGGAAGGACGGGAGGAGAGGATGGAAGGGAGGAGAGGAAGGACGGGAGGAGAGGATGGAAGGGAGCGCCCCGAGGCCCGGCGAGCGCCTGAGAAACCCTTCCACTTCCAGGATAAAGACACCGAAAACACCTTCACACGCCAAAGCTTCCTTTGCCGAAGACAACGGAGGATCGTGTTCGTCTCTGGGGGGCTCCGGGCTAACGACGGGCCGCCTCTGATTAGTTGATGTTAATTAAAACCACTGTTTACAGGAGCTGGTTCAGGGCTCAAGGTTAAACCAGACTTTGGTTTTAAATTGGCGGCAGAATGAGCCACAAAACAACAAGCCGTCATTTCCCACAAAGAAAACAACTCAATCAAAGGTGAAATCGTTGAAAATCAATCTTATGATGTTGAACCTTTCTGACCCACAGAGAAAACAAGATGAAAACTTTTAAAAACAAAAGCTCGGCTGAAACTGTTTGAATAAAATGTGAGGAGAAACAATTTAAAGATGATAATGACCAAGAAGTTTAGCAGAGAGCATGATGAAAAATAACTTTTACAACAAAACAAACATCTGTAAAAAAAAAAAAAAAAAAAAGACAAAGACGAATAAAACAGCTTGAACTTGTTCCCTTCTTCAGACTCTGTAATATCTCAGTCACTTTATAGGCGTAAAAACATACATGCTTTCAGTTGAAGAGTATCAGTAACTTAAAGAAATGACAATAAGTGGTTTAGTTCAGGAGCATTTATCCAAACACGTTTATTAGTGGAAGTCCTTCATGGTATTAATCACCTGTTCAACAACTTTAACACACCTGAAGGCTCAATCCGCTCCAGTTAACGCTTCAAGCTCCCAAACTAACGCAAAAGAGAATCCACTCAAGTTTTCAAAATAAAAGCCCCCCCTGCAGACTTTCAATGGTATATTCCATCAGTATTTCCCTCAGGAGGAGGTGGAGGAGACCAAAAACGGAGCGAAAAGAGAGAGAATACTGGACTTAACATTCATCAGGTGACACAAGAACGAAGTTTCTTTGTGTTAACAAGCAGCTGTTTGCTGTAGTAACTTTAACAAGTATTATTCTCACCTAACACCTGAACTGAAATGATCAACATCTGTCTACATGAAAGGAAACCAGGCTTTGGTTTATTCTCCTCCACCATGACTTCCTTCTCTTCCAGCACACCTGCCGGCGTTGCTAAAAACACCCGATCAGCTCCGAGTCATATGATTCCAGTGGTTCTCGACCTCCAGTGTGACAAATATGCCGATCGGCGACCAGAAATGATCAGAGTCAGAGTGTAAGAGAAGCACCTGCTGCAGCCTGTGGTTTTTTAGGAGTTTGGGTTTTACGGGTCACGTGGCGTCCTGCCTCCAGACCGAAGGATAACGGCAGAAATGAAAGCTGAGTGTTAAGATGTGATTACTGAAGGGCGGACTGGAGATAATTTAGTGTGTTTGGAGGCTCCTGGGTCTACACGGGGTGCGTCTTCGCCCTCAACGACAGCCCACCCATCAAGCGCCGGTTGAGCCCTGCAGGGTCAAGAGCAGGGATCCCATCATAATTAAATTCCCATGATTCTCTGTTTTCAGGGGGGGTTGGCTGCTTGACAATTATGGAAACCAACAATCCAGAAAGGCCCGGCCTCTCAGCGACATAAATTAAATGCCGTTTCTGGATTTAAATGCTGCACGCTGACCCACTGCGCAGCGGCGGCGGCGGCTAATGAATAAAATGAGGGGGGCATCAGGCTGTGCAGCTGGAGAACCACTCCCACCTCCCAGAAAGAGTCTGGAGGCCTCCAGATGCTCCTGACGGGCAGCAACAGTAAACTATCGTGACGTTTAAAGCTGTATCATTACATCAACAGCAGCTAACATGACAAAGAGAACTTAGAGAGCCAGATGTTTCCCTCAGGAGGAGGTGGAGGAGACCAAAGATGGAGCAAAAACAGAGAGAATACTGGACTACTGCTGTAGTAACCTTAAAAAGTTGGATTATTGCACTATTATTTTCTAATTTATTATTTTGTAGGACGACCAGAGGATCATCTGGGATGGAGAAACACTCTGACTGTGACTTTAGCTGCTGTCTGTAGCTGCAGCACAACAAAGCAGGAAGTACATCCAAGAGACACATTTAAAGCAGCAGAAGAAGAAACGCAGCCGTTTGATCCCGTTAGAAACACATTTAAAGCAGCAGAAGAAGAAACGCAGCCGTTTGATCCAGTTAGAAACACATTTAAAGCAGCAGAAGAAGAAACGCGGCCTGTTTGATCCTGTTAGAAACACATTTAAAGCAGCAGAAGAAGAAACGCGGCCTGTTTGATCCCGTTAGAGACACATTTAAAGCAGCAGAAGAAGAAACGCGGCCTGTTTGATCCTTTTAGAAACACATTTAAAGCAGCAGAAGAAGAAACGCGGCCTGTTTGATCCCGTTAGAGACACATTTAAAGCAGCAGAAGAAGAAACGCGGCCTGTTTGATCCTTTTAGAAACACATTTAAAGCAGCAGAAGAAGAAACGCGGCCTGTTTGATCCCGTTAGAAACACATTTAAAGCAGCAGAAGAAGAAACGCGGCCTGTTTGATCCCGTTAGAAACACATTTAAAGCAGCAGAAGAAGAAACGCGGCCTGTTTGATCCCGTTAGAAACACATTTAAAGCAGCAGAAGAAGAAACGCGGCCCGTTTGATCCCGTTAGAAACACATTTAAAGCAGCAGAAGAAGAAACGCGGCCCGTTTGATCCCGTTAGAAACACATTTAAAGCAGCAGAAGAAGAAACGCGGCCCGTTTGATCCCGTTAGAGACACATTTAAAGCAGCAGAAGAAGAAACGCGGCCCGTTTGATCCCGTTAGAAACACATTTAAAGCAGCAGAAGAAGAAACGCGGCCCGTTTGATCCTGTTAGAAGCTCCAGCATCAGTTTGAGTCTGATCTGAACTCTGATCGGAGGTTTAGACGTGAATTAAAAACTCTTCTATCCTCTGGAAGTTTGTCGGGACATTCTAGTCCGAACAAAGTGAGCGTCGTACATTTACATGATTTTTGTTTCTAAATGAATCAAAAATGTCCTGAATGTTTTCTAAAGGTCCTTTCAGATCCACAGAAGTCTGTAGGACGGGACAAACGTATGCACGGGAGCACAAACGCTCACAAACACAGGCCGACGGCGAGTCAGCCGCCCCGTATTGGTAATTACCGCCACCGCTCTCGGCTACTGTGGGCGACATTCGCACACAGAGAGGTGGCGCCGAGGCAATTTGTGAACTCTGACACCGGTAACCTTTAGCGGCAGAAACAGAACAAACCAAATATACAGCATTTACAAGACGCGGCGAGGGAGGAGGGGGGCAGGACATGCATACGAGCCTATCATCCGGGGCGGGAGGTGTCGGGGAGGGGGTGTGTGTGTGTGTGTGTGTGTGTGTGTGTGTGTGTGTGACAAGCAGGACGGTAGGTGCAATGAGAGGGGAGGCGTGAGGGAGACAAAGGGGGGCCTGGGGAAACCCAAATTAAAAGCCTTAAATGTCACCGCACACAGTATTGCTTTGCGACACAGGTCATTACTCCCCATATTATTCGCAGCCTTTTACAACATTAATAACCTGGAAAATATTGCAGCCGATTGTTCTGAAGTCTCTGAAAAAGAAATATGTAGGTGTGTTTTTTTTTTAAAAGGTTGGAGACTGATTGAGATGATTTACCCCGTTTTGTCGCCTCCATGCAGACAAGACGGAGAAACCGACACTTAAGAACACAGTTTGGCCGCCGTGGTGGATTTTAAGGATATTCAGGTTCAGTAAAACAGGAGACACATCAAAAGATGCATCCGAACAACATCCGACACTCACTGGACGTCACGGTTCAACACCACCTGCACAACGCATGCTTCCACACAGGTCAGGTGACTCCTCCGTCACACAGGTGAACCACACACACACTGACATCACACTGGTTTGGTGATTTGCAGGTCAAAAGCAGTTTTGGCTAAAAATGGGCAAAAAATGGCTGAAAATTACATTTTGATTTTAGACTTTTAGCTTAAATCAAACTGTTTGAACGTGTTTCCATGTTGGGATACTGTTGAAGTGAAGCTGTGACGCCGGAGCTGCTTCAGGAAGTCAAATCTATCCTGTTGATGTTACGTCACCGTCAGTTGGAGCTTTTGTTCCGTTATTGATTTGTTATAAAACTCTCCTGGTTGATTCATCAGCCCAATACGGTGAATTATGAGACATCTGAGCCGATTTCAAAGCAGTTTAATGCTTTTAATAAATCAGATCTGACCAGTAATACCAAACTTTAGCACCAGTTATTTCCTGTGATTAGCATCTAGACTGCTAAACTTAAACTTTCTTCTTCTTACATATTAAAAAAAGTGAAAACTAAAGTAAATTTTGGCAGCTGAGCTCTGTTTGTAACATCAGAGGCTAACATTGCTAATGTTAGCATGTTAGTCTCATCCGGTAAGATGTAACCAAATAAAACCTCGTACAGAACTCCATCTCTCCGTCTTGTTTGCTTCTTTAACTTTGAGGTTTTATCTGGTGACATTAACTGTTGAGACCCGACCAGACTTTAGACGCTGCGTGTGCATGCTAACGTTAGCGTGTTTAGCTCCCGAGGCTAAAGCTGACACCAGCTGCTAAAATCCACGTTCTTCACGACGTAGTTGAACAGAATTGTTTTTAAACTTTTAGGTTAAACTGCAGAAGAAGAAGAAAATTGTGTTTCAGCTTCTGGATTCCATGCGACACACGACAGACGCTAAAGATAAAGGTTAAAGTAGTTTCACTCAGGCACTGGTGTGGCCTAGAACATAATATTCTGTTAATCACATGTCACATTGTAAAGTTAAGACTCGTCAGTGCAGGTCGTCGACTTATTAATTAGCTAGAACGTCTCATAATGATAACTGCCAGTTAGCATAAAATCAATAAATGAAAACTGAGAAGTCAACTACGACTCCCAGAGTGCATTTCAGCAACAAGCATCCAATCACAGAGCTTAAAATCCCTCGACATGCTAAAGGATGGTTATCAGCCAGATGTAGCCCAGTTTTAAGCTCGATGTTCGGACGTATTTTGACGCTAAAAATCACCAAACGTCTCCATCCCTGCAGCGGGTGGGGTCAGGGTGGGGTCGCCGGGTGTCCACCTGTCCCCCACAGGTACACCTCAGCAGTGTTTTTACCTTCCGAGTTGAGCAGACTGTTGGTGTAAATGCTGCGAAGGCTACCGACACGACTAAGTTTCCACGCTTTACGTTTGGCTGCGTCCCCCGACGGCAGGAAGAGAGAAAAAAAAGGCGGGAACGAAAGAGGAAAAGACAAAAAAACAGAGGACGGAGCGAAGGAGAGAGGAGGAGGAGGAGGAGACGACACGGACGGGAGGAAACAGAAGAAGAAGAAGAAGAAGAAGAAGAAGAAACAGGAAAGGGAAGAGAGACAGGCGTCAAAAACAGCAGCGCTGACAAGGATTGGTCCATAAGCGAGGGGGCGTGGCTTAGTGAGGAAGTGGGAGGGGCCAGTGAGCACCATGAGGGGATGAAACAAACTCACCACAGCACACCAGACCTCACACATCTGGTACAAACAGGGTAAAACATCAATAACAGGCAAATAAAAGCTGCTCCCTCATCAAAATAAATAAATAAATACAGAGTTTATAATCTCAACACTTCCTGCTCATTTTTCACATTAAAGGCCGGAAAGGAGAGCTTTTAATGTGAAACAGTTTTATCTGTTCTTAATTAAACAATCATGCTATTTAAATATTTAAAAAAATATTATTTCTTCTTCTGGTGCAAATTTTTAATTGATATTTATGGTCCTTTATTAAACATCTCTAATAATTTGAATAAATAAATAAATGTAATAATTTTGATTATTTAATTTGATTTAATTTTAATATCGTCACCTTTTTTAATGTTTGACTCATATTTAATCTATCGGGTGAGTCAAAGGGAATAGAAGTAAAACAAAGATGTTGACTAATTAAATTAAAAACCTCTCCTGATCAGACCACCTGGACTCTCCGCCACACTGGCCCCTTTGTCTCCCACCTGCTTGACCCCCGCTGACCCAAATTGACCCGTGATGGCGAGCGGAGCCCATCTTCCTCATTAACCCCGACTTTAAAGGAATTCACGCTCACAAAGAACCAGTCAGAGGCGGTGGCGTGCTGCAGGTGCTCCGCCGAGCGCCATCGACACACAGAGTGAGTGAAGCTCTTCAGCTGACACACACACACACACACACACACACACACACACACACACACACACACACACACACACACTCTCCACCTGTTGTCAGAGTTTGCTGGTTGAGGAATCAAAGCCGCTGAAAACACAAAAACTCTCTTCGCAAACAAGGAATGTGTCCAGCAGCGTTCCTGCTGTTACCTGTGAGAGGCCACTTCAAATATCCCAGAGAGTGTGTGTGTGTGTGTGTGAGTGTGTGTGTGTGTGTGTGTGTGAGTGTGTGTGTGAGTGTGTGTGTGTGTGTGTGTGTGTGTGTGTGTGTGTGTGTGTGTGTGTGTGTGTGTGTGTGTGTGTGTGTGTGTGTGTGTGTGTGTGTGTGTGTGTGTGTGTGTGTGTGTGTGAAGGTATTTTGCAGGTCAGCTTTCAAAGCTCCAGGATGAAGGGAGGGTATCAAACAGCAGCTAGTTAATGAGAACTGGAGCTGATGTCGAGGCTGTGATCAGCAGGGGTTCACCTGACACAGGTAGGTGTGTGTGTGTGTGTGTGTGTGTGTGTGTGTGTGTGTGTGTGTGTGTGTGTGTGTGTGTGTGTGTGTGTGTGTGTGTAGTTACAAGAACAAGGTCTGGTTTTACACCTGTGTTGTGAGGACTACTTGTCTGGTCCTGGTTTTACAGTGAAGGTAAAGGTTAGGCTATTAGTGATGGTTAAGGTTATGGTGAAGGACTGCAGAGAGGATAGAAAGGTCCTCACAACTGTACAAAGAAAAGAGTGTGTGTGTTTCACTTTACACCTGATGAGGACTTCCTGTCTGATGAGGACCTCCTGTCTGATGAGGACTTCCTGTCTGATGAGGACTTCCTGTCTGATGAGGACTTCCTGTCTGATGAGGACCTCCTGTCTGATGAGGACTTCCTGTCTGATGAGGACCTCCTGTCTGATGAGGACCTCCTGTCTGATGAGGACTTCCTGTCTGATGAGGACCTCCTGTCTGATGAGGACTTCCTGTCTGATGAGGACTTCCTGTCTGATGAGGACCTCCTGTCTGATGAGGACTTCCTGTCTGATGAGGACCTCCTGTCTGATGAGGACTTCCTGTCTGATGAGGACCTCCTGTCTGATGAGGACCTCCTGTCTGATGAGGACTTCCTGTCTGATGAGGACCTCCTGTCTGATGAGGACTTCCTGTCTGATGAGGACTTCCTGTCTTATGAGGACCTCCAGTCTTATGAGGACTTCCTGTCTGATGAGGACTTCCTGTCTGATGAGGACCTCCTGTCTGATGAGGACTTCCTGTCTGATGAGGACCTCCTGTCTGATGAGGACTTCCTGTCTGATGAGGACTTCCTGTCTCATGAGGACCTTCAGTCTTATGAGGACCTCCTGTCTGATGAGGACTTCCTGTCTGATGAGGACCTCCTGTCTTATGAGGACCTCCTGTCTGATGAGGACTTCCTGTCTGATGAGGACCTCCTGTCTTATGAGGACCTCCTGTCTTATGAGGACCTCCTGTCTGATGAGGACCTCCTGTCTGATGAGGACCTCCTGTCTGATGAGGACTTCCTGTCTGATGAGGACTTCCTGTCTTATGAGGACCTCCAGTCTTATGAGGACTTCCTGTCTGATGAGGACTTCCTGTCTGATGAGGACTTCCTGTCTGATGAGGACCTCCTGTCTGATGAGGACTTCCTGTCTGATGAGGACCTCCTGTCTGATGAGGACCTCCTGTCTTATGAGGACCTCCTGTCTTATGAGGACCTTCAGTCTGATGAGGACTTCCTGTCTGATGAGGACCTCCTGTCTGATGAGGACCTTCAGTCTGATGAGGACCTCCTGTCTTATGAGGACCTCCTGTCTTATGAGGACCTCCTGTCTTATGAGGACCTCCTGTCTGATGAGGACCTCCTGTCTGATGAGGACCTTCAGTCTGATGAGGACTTCCTGTCTGATGAGGACCTCCTGTCTGATGAGGACCTTCAGTCTGATGAGGACTTCCTGTCTGATGAGGACCTCCTGTCTGATGAGGACCTTCAGTCTGATGAGGACCTCCTGTCTTATGAGGACCTCCTGTCTCATGAGGACCTCCTGTCTGATGAGGACCTCCTGTCTCATGAGGACCTCCTGTCTGATGAGGACCTCCTGTCTGATGAGGACCTCCTGTCTCATGAGGACCTCCTGTCTGATGAGGACCTCCTGTCTGATGAGGACCTCCTGTCTGATGAGGACCTCCTGTCTGATGAGGACTTCCTGTCTGATGAGGACCTCCTGTCTGATGAGGACCTCCTGTCTGATGAGGACTTCCTGTCTGGTGTAGCTGGTGTGTGACCACGCCACATGTTTGATACCGACGTGATGAGCAGTGTCACCCCCCCCCCGCTGTGGGAGCAGACCTCGTTGGTGTGTGTCGGCTACCTGGGGGAGCTCGGCCTCAGAGGGCGGTCCCCCCTCATGAATTACGCCGAGCCTCGCGCTGACACGGAGATACTTCACCTGCCCGCCCGGCGTGACAGGCCGGCGAGGCGGCGGCCGGCCGAGCGCTCGGTGCTTAATGGCTAAATTGGGAAGACTGTTACTAATCGCTTATTGAATAATGAAAGTGACACAGCTGATAAAAGATTTCAATACGGTGGATTATTTATAATATTTCACTTAAGCCTCTCCGGCTGAGTAATAACGGGGCGAGACGGAGGATCAGGGGAGGAAGAGGAGACGGTCCTGACGGAGGAGGGAGAGAAAAATGAAGAGGGGGGAGAGAGAAGGAGGGAGGAGGAGGAGGGAGGAGGAGGAGGGAGGAGGAGGGAGGAGGAACATTAAAGACAGAAGAGAGTAAGAGAAGGAAAAGGAGACAAAAGGAGGGAGAGAAAATAAAACAGGAGGAAAAAAGAAGATGGAAGACGGGAAAAACAAGGAGGAAGAGGAGGAGGAGGAGGAGGAGGAGGAAGAGCAGGCGGAGCGTCCATCAGTCACTCGTTCCTTCTCAGCTGCTTGATGGAGACGAACATTAAACATCTGCTGCTCCAACCAGCTGTTCAACCAGCTGGAGACAGTTAACTAGTCTGTGTTCACTAGTCTGTTAACTAGTCTGTGTTCACTAGTCTGTGTTCACTAGTCTGTTCACTAGTCTGTTCACTAGTCTGTGTTCACTAGTCTGTTCACTAGTCTGTTCACTAGTCTGTGTTCACTAGTCTGTGTTCACTAGTCTGTTCACTAGTCTGTTCACTAGTCTGTGTTCACTAGTCTGTTCACTAGTCTGTGTTCACTAGTCTGTTCACTAGTCTGTGTTCACTAGTCTGTGTTCACTAGTCTGTTCACTAGTCTGTTCACTAGTCTGTGTTCACTAGTCTGTGTTAACTAGTCAGTTCACTAGTCTGTGTTCACTAGTCTGTGTGTTAACTAGTCTGTGTTCACTAGTGTGTTAACTAGTCAGTTAACTAGTCTGTGTTCACTAGTCTGTGTTCACTAGTCAGTTAACTAGTCTGTGTTCACTAGTCTGTGTTAACTAGTCTGTGTTCACTAGTCTGTGTTCACTAGTGTGTTAACTAGTCTGTTAACTAGTCTGTTAACTAGTCTGTGTTCACTAGTCTGTGTTCACTAGTCTGTGTTCACTAGTGTGTTAACTAGTCTGTTAACTAGTCTGTTAACTAGTCTGTGTTCACTAGTCTGTGTTCACTAGTGTGTTAACTAGTCTGTTAACTAGTCTGTTAACTAGTCTGTGTTCACTAGTCTGTGTTCACTAGTCTGTGTGTTAACTAGTCTGTGTTAACTAGTCTGTGTTAACCAGGTTCTACTGACGGCTGACTGGTAACCAGGTGAATCAGTGCTCCTCCTGTGACTGCAGGTATTTCTTCTGATTGATTGATTGATTGTTAATCAGGTCAAAAACAAACACTGAAGCTTCGCTGTTGGCTCCTCCCACCAACCAGGTTCTGTTATCTGATCAACAGGAGGAGGAAGAGGAGGAGGAGGAGAGAGAGGAGGAGGAGGAGGAGGAGGAAGAGGAGGAGGAGGAGGAAGAAGAGGAGGCAGACCGACGGGATGAAGGATGAAGACAGAATGAGAGGATGAGGAGCTCCGTCCCCACAGGGGGGGGTCAGGACTCTGTGACATCACATGACTGCGTTTCCCCTCCCCGGCCCCCTGGTTACCAACGGCAACCGGCTCAGACGCCACAGACAGTTATTCAGAAGGACTCCAGTCCACACCTGGAAGGATTCACCCAGGTACAGGAAGTACTTCAACTGTGCCGCTGGACTTGTTTTGGGGGGGGGCAGGTTTGGCGGTCGGACCGGGGCGGGGAAAGTGTGAGGTGGGGGGGTTGATGGCGTTACCTTCCGCAGTACCAGAGAGGCCGTCGGCTTTGAAGTTGCTGGTGCTCTTCTTCCTGCGGTGCTTCTTGCGGTTGGCGTGCGGCGACGGCGGCGGCTCCATCTTGGGGCTGGTGGTGCTGGAGATGCTGGGGCTGGAGCACACCGAGTCGCCCAGACCCGTATCTGCACATTCACAGCATATATCAGTACATAGATACTTGACGTTATGTTGCTTTCTTCAAATGCACCAGACTCCATTGAAAAAAACAGTAATTTTACCTCATGGAACACAGGAGCGTGTATGAATTTGGTGATGTGAGGTAAAGTCACTGTTTTTGTCAATGGAGTCTGGTGGCTTTAAAAACCACAGCTGTGTTTACACCTTCAACTCCTGTGGCCCAAATCAGATTTCCACCTGAGAGCGACCCAGACCTGATGACATGGAATTAAATTAACTAACTAGTCGGTACAAAAACTCATTCTGAAAGCTACCAGACTCCAGTCACAAAAACAGTAATTTTACCTTAGACCAGCATCTCATGTGTCCAATGAAGTAAAACAGTTTTTGTCAATGGAGTCTGGTGTGTTTGAAGAGAGTGACATCCTCAAAGCTTTTTGTCTCCATGGGGACGCCATGACAGATTCACCACGGAGCTTTGGACAGGAAATAAAGTCCTGTTTACACCCAGCTGCTGCCGAGTTCGTAGCTGTGAATGGATATAATTTATACCCTTGAACAAACCAATCTTATTTTCTGAATAAACTAATTTTACTTTACAGAACACAGGATGCATTATGGAGAAGATCTTTACAGAGATAAACCTGGAAGATCCTTTTGTTTTAACCACAAACAGCGGTTATATGGCTCTCTTCAAACACACCAGACTACTTTCACAAAAACAGGGATTTTACGTAATGAAACACAGGACTTGCTGGTCTACTGCTGCCTCCGTCAGTTAGTATGTTTGTGTTATTGTGTTACACAACTACTGTGTTGGATCTGAACTAACCCTTTAAAACACCAAAGTCACAAAATAACACAAACAAGCTACCTGACTGAGGCAGAACTAGACGGGTGGCTACTATGTTAAATTAGTGTTTTTGTCAATGGAGTCTGGTGTGTACCACAAATCAGAACCAGCACCTGAAAAGGACCTGTACCTGTCCCTGTTCTGGTGCAAGTATGCGTCTTGAGGATGAGGATGTGAGGCTGGGGGGGGGGGGGCAGGGTGAGCGGGTCTATCAGCAGAGGGAGTGGAGTCTCTCTCTCTGCCCGCCACTCTTCACGGCGGCCTCTGACAGCTGTGACTAGCGGCGGAATAAAATAACATTCAGCTTCCATCAATATCACAGCGTGGCGGTGACACTGACACGAACGCCGGTGTGTGTGTGTGTGTGTGAGAGTGTGTGGAGATGGAAACACATAACACACGTGTACACACAAGCGCTCACTGGCCGCCGCCGCCGCCACTCGCCCCCCCCAAACGGCAGACAGCCCCAAGGACGGCCATAACTTATTTTACAATCGTTTAGTCTCAGCTCAAGTGGAAAATGTGACAACTTATCTCTGCTGACAAGATGCCATCCCCGAGAGTGCAATTAACCGCCGTGGATTAACGGCCCTCCCATCTGCAGGCCGCACTCCTTCCACGCCACCCCCACCCTCACCCCCACCCTCACCCCGAGCCCCAAGACGTCCCCCTGCCTCACTTTCTCCCCGTCCCTCCCTCTGATCGTCGTCTCTGTTGGGTTTTCCATCAACTCTGAAACTCATCAACAGTTTGGACGCTGCTGTCACCGCTCCGACCACTTCTGACTTCCTGTTCGCCGTCAGGTGACGCACAGTGGCCTCTTTCATTGGAGGCCACCGTGTGAGCCTTGAAGGGAAACCCCTCTTTCATCTAAGTCTCATATTTCAGTCCGTCACACAGCTGATCCTCGTCCAGATCTTTGGGTTTAAACTCTGCTGGTCTATTTTTTCCTCCTACTTGCAGCTATGTGGCTCCCAAACAGGTAAAAACTACATCAAACTGATTAACAAAAGAGTGAAATCTGTTTAAAAGTGATTCAAAATAAATGCTTCATGGTTTCAGAGCGGCCTTGTGGTTGTTTTGACGTGGCACATTTAAATAAATCAGTGGTTGACTGATTCAGTACCAGTTTTACAAACAAACAGTCTTATTAATTAGCACCTGACAGAGCAGAGAGAGCATGAATCCTCCTCAAAGCCACCAGACTCCATTGACAAAAACACTAATTTTACATCTGAGTTCCTGGTCTACTGTTGCCTCGATCAGTTAGGCTGTTTGTGTTATTGTGTGACTTTGGTGTTTTAAAGGGTTAATTCAGGTCAAACCAAATACTGATGTAACAAACAAACTGACTAATCGAGGCAGCAGAAGACCAGCAACTCCTGTCTTCTATGCGGTAAAATCACTGTTTTTATGAATGGAGTCTGGTGTGATTGAAGACACTGAGGGCCCAGGTTTAAACATGCAGAAGAACCCTTTAAACATGGACCTCCTGGTCTTCAGGTCTGGGTCTCTTTCAGGTTCAAATCTTATCTGGGCTTCACCAGCTGAAGGTGTAAACAGAGCTGCTATAAGACGGAACAAAGTGTAACTGAACTGACTTGTTTAAACTCTGTGTGTGTGTGTGTGTGTGTGTGTGTGTGTGAGTGTGTGTGGTGTGTGAGTGTGTGTGTGTGTGTGTGGCCCCTTAGGAGTCCATTGAAAGCATTTCACAGCTTTAAACGTTATTTCAGGAAAGCTGGGGGGCACAACACTGACGAGAGAGCTGTCAGTCAAGCTTATCGTCACAGCAACACACACACACACACACACACACACACACACACACACACACACGGCCCGACAGCTGTCAGTCTTCTCGCTGTGTGTATGTGTGTGTGTGTTTATAAGCTGTTGGATAGGGAAAACTGGCACCTAACACTCAACTTATAACACACACACACTCACACTCTCACACACACACACACACACTCTCACACACACTCTCACACACACTCTCACACTCACACACACACACACACACACACTCTCACACACACTCTCACACACACTCTCACACACACTCTCACACACACACACACACACACTCTCACACTCTCACACTCTCACACACACTCTCACACACACTCTCACACTCTCACACTCACACACACACACACACACACACACACACTCAGTGCCCATTAGCTTGACAAACAGTTAAGGCTGCATTAGAGGTCTGGCAGGTGGATCAATGGGAGACAAATGATAGACTCTCCCACGGAGCTGCGCACTGGGACCCTGTGAGCCCCACCAAGCAGGCTCCCTGTAGCGGAGCTGCGCAGTGGGGCCCTGTGAGGCCCAACAAGCAGGCTCCCTGTAGCGGAGCTGCGTGTGTGGACCCGATCAGTCGGAGGCAGCTGCATCCAGACTCTTAAATAAAAACATCAGGACCGAAAGGTGGCTGGCCGTGGAGCTTCACAGGAAGCTGCTGCACAGAACTTTTATTTTGTCTGGGTGGTTTTTTACCGGTGCTAACTCCGGAGTTGGCGATGACGGTGGCGTCGGTCCACTGGTCTGCGCTGGAGACGGAGTAGGAGCGCTGGTGCATCCCCTCCAGGCCGCGGCTGTTAAACGACACCAGGCTGACGCCGCTCGCCATCTGAGACACCGACGAGCTGCTGGTCACCGAACCTGATGGGGAGAAGGAAATGTTATACAGGCTTTTATTTTGGCGTGAAGCATTTTTCACAGATACGCTGACAGCCTGCAGAGGAACTCCTGTACCTCTGCCCAACTCAACGTTGGACAGGATTTACAGTATTGTTTGTGTTCTTGTGTTAAACTGTTGGTTTTATAATCTATGTAATATCTTTGTAACAGAACATTTGGCAAAACAGGAAGTAAAGAGGAAGAAATCAGGAAGTGAACAGGAAGTACACAGACAAAATAGGAAGTAAATAGGAAGTAAACAAACAAAACAGGAAGAAAAACAGGAAGTGAACAAACAAAATTGGGCGTAAACAGGAAGTAAAAAGACAAAACAGGAAGTCGACAGGAAGTACACAAACAAAACTGAAGAAAAACAGGAAGTGCACAAACAAAACAGGAAGTGAAGAGGAAGTAAAAAGACAAAACAGGAAACAAGGAAACGAAACAGGCTGTGGACCGGATCATTATTAAGAACAGGGACTTGGCTTCAGCCAAAATGTCTCCTGAAAACAGAGATTTAAATAAGAAGGAGCTGGATGGAGGTTTTGTTCACAGGCTCTCACACAGGAACATGAGGGGACCCATAAAAGGCAGCTTCTTACAAGCTGGCTGCTTAAATCAAACCCTTGAGTTGGTAAGAGGCCGCGTGGTCCAACAGACGGGTGAATCATCCTCCCTCGCTCCCTCCTCTTCCTCCCCCCTCCTCCTCTCCCTCATTCTCTCATTACAGCTCATTTCTTGGTGCTGGCTGAGTGGAGCCAGGACTCTGATTGCATTAATATTCATGACAATAATTAGTACATGGAGTACGGCTCACTGAATATTCATGCTATTAGCTCGGGCCTCCTGGATCCCTGTGTGTGTGTGTGTGTGTGTGTGTGTGTGTGTGTGTGTGTGTGTGTGTGTGTGTGTGTGTGTGTGTGTTCAAGCAGCCGCCTCATAAGAGCTGCTTTTATGTGTGCCAGTGTGTGTTTTACGACATCTTCCTTCAGGTGGAAACAAGCGTTTTGTGCGTTTCAAGGCCTGTTTTTTTTTTTTTCTTTATTCAAACCCCTCTTTGAATATTCAACCTTTATTGATTCACGAAGGACAAAAGATGCTTGTGTTTATGATGAGGCATCAAGGGGAGCAATTAGTGGCACGATTAAAAAACAAATGCACTCACGTGGGTGTAATTGCCGGTTATTCATCAACATCTTTAAAGGGTAATTCCACTATTTTTAAACTTACGCCCTATTTGTATATATTTTGCTGTCTAAATGACTGGTAGGTACAAATTCTTCAGAGTGTTATTCTAAGTGTGTGACAGCATTATGGAAAGGATCCCTACAGCCGTTATATCGCTCTCTGCACACACACCAGACTCCATTGAGAAAAACAGGGATTTTACAGTGTAGCTTCTGGTCTCGATCGGTCAGTTAGTCTGTGTTGTTGTGTGACTTTGGTGTTTATTTAAAGGGTTAATTTGGATCCAACACAATATCTGTTTAACACACAATAAGACAAACTAACTGATCCAGACAGCAGTATATCAGCAATGTCTGACTTTCAGTGAGGTTAAATTAATGTTTTTTTCAATGGAGTCTGGTTGCTTTGACGAGAGCGATATAATGAATGTTTATAGTCATTTCTAAAATATGTAAAAAAATTATTTAATGGTTTGATCCATATGTGATGTAATTATGTGATTATTGATCTTAAAGCACAAATCAGGCCTTTACGATGATAATATCATGGACCAGGTGAACCCCCCCCCTCACCTGGAGCCTGTCCGAGCTGCAGGCTGCTCATGTCCTTCGTCAGGCCGTTGGTTTTGGGACTCGGCACGGCGGCGCAGGTGGACACGGCACGCGGCGGCCTCTTCCCCGGCACCTTCACCGTGGTCCTCAGCAGGTCGATCTCCTTCCCGTGGACATTCTGCATGTAGTCCTGAGAGGGGAGGGGGGACGGAGGGGTGAGACAGAGAGGTGAGAGACTGACCCGAGGACGCCCGATCTTTGAAACACGGTTAGAGAATAAAGAAATCTTTGGCGTTTGGTCTCCAGAGGAAAAAACAACATGGCAGCCTAAAATTGTGCATAAAATAAACAGGGTCTGGTGTGGTTCAGTGATGTGTGAGAACTGTTTGGATTTAAACTGACGCTTTGGGTGTTTTAGAGCGTAAAGATCATAGAGAATGAAAACTGAGAGAACAAGGAAGTAAAAGCAGCTATTGACCAATCAGGAGGCAGACTGCATGATTAGATATATTTCTGAGCAGACTTTTAAAAAGTGAATTTAAAGGGTAATGCTGGTGTTTTCACACCTATTTTTACATAATTAGGTTTTGAAATGACTGGTAGGAACAAAAAGCTTTCTTTGAAAACCCACCAGACTCCATTGACAAAAACAGTAATTCTACCTCACAGAACACAGGAGTCGCAGGTCTACTGCTGCTCTGATCAGTTAAACTGTTTGCGTTATTTTGGGTTACAGAAATGTTCTGATATGTGTGAACTGACCCTTTAAAACACTACAGTCGTCCAACAACACAGACACACTGACTGATGGAGGCAGCAGCAGAGCAGCAGCTCCTGTGTCCTGTTCTCTAAAATCCCTGTTTTAGTGAATGGAGTCTGGTGTGTGTGCAGAGAGCGATATAACGGCTGTTTGTGGTTAAACCAAAAGGATCTTCCAGGTCTCTCTCTGAAGGGATTTAGAGCTTAAGATTCAGAGAACATTGTTTTTTGTTGTGATTGTATAAAATCACCACAGACTGAATACAAAACAGGGAAAAAGAGAAGAACAGACTGAGCTGCTGCTCTTCACCATGAGTGTGTTGCTCTTCGGTGAAAAGGATTAATCCGGATAATAAAGCAGCTAAATCCCTAAATCGCACAACGGAAACAAAGCCTCGCTGATCCCTCAAAGGGGCGCTGAAGTGGCGGACCACGCCGCCTCTGATTGGCTCCGCCCGTTCACCTACACACCCGAAAAACACGTCAGAGCGCCGTCGGACGCCTCGGCGCTCCGAAAGAGGCGGATCAGAGGAGCGACTGAAAAGACAAGTAGAGGCGTTAATGACGGACGAGAGGCGCTTGTTAAATCTGCCCCCCCTTCCCTCTGAGTGTCGGCGCTGACCCGAGCGGGGCACGGCATTGTGGGAGGTCGGCCTCCTCTTCAACATGAAGGAGAAACAAAGCTCGCACGCCCCGCTGGGCCGGATTAAAGCGTGTGCTGCTGCCTCTGTGAGGACCGCCGCTTCTTTGACAAGACGGCGAGGACGTTTGGGACACTTTCAAAGAGCCAGAGGACATTTGTGAGGGGTGACACTCGTCGGACACGGCGCCTGCGACCCAAACACCCGTTTAGAAACACCTGTTTACCTGTTCGGATCACCTGAGCGTTACTTTAAGATCAACCCAACCACAGGCTTCAAGCTGAAGCAGCTCAGAGAACAAGTCCTCATCCTGCTGCTCTGACACTCTAATTGGTCCTCACAAGGATGGAGCAACACACACACACACAGAAACACACACACACACACACACAGAAACACACACACACACACAGAAACACACACACACACACACACACACACACACACACACACACACACACACTCTCAGTGTTTCCCGCCTCCCTCTGGCAGCTCGGCTGACAAAAGGCCAATTCAAAGCCAAGTGCTCTCGACGGCGTCTTAACAAGCCACCGGAGAGCCCTCGAGCCAGGGGCCCGCTGGGTAAACCCTCCACACACACACACACACTCCCACACACACACACACACACACACACACACACACACACACACACTCCCCTCCGACAGATTGACCGCGGTAATTGAGTCTCCATTTGCATCGGGGAGCTTTCATCAACGGCCCGATCGTCCACGCCACGCTGCGACGTCCAGGACGGATGTGTGTATCGACCAAACACACCGACAGCAGGTGGTGTGTGTGTGTGTGTGTGTGTGTGTGTGTGAGAAACTGTATCTGCATTTGTTAGTTTATAAGTGTCGAATAAAGGGAGTGTGTTTAGAGCTGAGTGAGTTTAAGAGAGTGTGTGTGTGTGTGTGTGTGTGTGTGTGTGTGTGTGTTAATGGATGCACACGCGGCGGCGTCAGTGTGAAAAATGCAACATGAACAGAGAGCTGAATACTGCTGACACGGAGGGAAACGTGAATCCATAAAGAGCGAGCTCGCCCAAAACACGATCGATGGAGGACGAGACGACAGCAGATAAAGGAGGAGAAGAAGAAGAAGAAGAAGAGGCTCTGCCGTCAGACAGGAAACATTAAAGGGACAGTTTGGATTATTTAAAGTGTATGAAGAGACTTATCCACAGTCACTGTATTACCTACAGTGAGGGTTGTTCTCTCTTTCGCTTTGAGGGCACCAGACTCCATTCACAAAAACACTCATTTTACCTCACAGAACACAGGAGTTGCTGGTAAACCGCTTACAAGGCAAATGATTGATTCCTTTCAATAAGCAGCCACGTGCCGCATCACTCTGTCGGGGTTTGTTTTGTTTTGCATTATCCCTTAAAAGACACAAACACAAACAGATCTAATGACTGGAAACAGCCGTTATATCGCTCTCTTCAGAGCCACCAGACTCCATTGACAAAAACAGTGATTTTACATTGGCAGAACAGAGGAGTTGCTGGTGTACTGCTGCCTCCATCTGTTAGTTTATGTCTGTTAATGTCTGACTTTGGTGTTTTTAAGAGCTACTTTGGATCTAAACTCGTGTCTTAAAACACTAAAGTCACAGCAATGAGACCAGCAACTCCTGCATCCTGCCAGGTTAAATCACTGTTTTTGTCAATGGAGTCTGGTAGCCTTAAAATGAACAGAGAGAGAGAACAGCTCCAGTTCAGGTCTGATGGAGGGAAAATATTAAAATACTGTACTGTCCCTTTAAGAAGGACGTTATAATGGTGAGAAAATGAATAAAAGAGAAGTTGGAAAAGTTGGAACGTTTTGAGTCGCTGTTGATCGTTAGTGTCCAGTTTATTAGGAACGCCTCTCAACCGGCCCCCATGAACCGGATCCAGCTCTCCTGGTCTTCCTCTTCGGAGGAGCCTCGTCTTCACGGCGAGACGGCGTCTGACGCCTTCGTCTTAATTAGCGGCATTAATGTGATTTCTTTGCACATAGTCGGGCAATTAGAGGCGCTGATTGAGTTTCATCCGATTAGCCTCCGCTAACAGGCTAATTGACGGCTGAGCTGCAGATGCAGCGCGTTCAGGAGGACCTGGTTCCTCAGGCTGGAGGGTGTGTGTGTGAGAGTGTGTGTGTGTGTGTGTGTGTGTGTGTGTTGATGTGTGTGTGAGTGTTTGTGTGTGTGTGTGTGTGTGTGTTGATGTGTTAAGTGATGAGTTTTAGCACTAATTTACTGCATCAGCTGCTCTAATCAGTGATGGACGTGTGCAGTTTGGTGAAGAGAGGAAACATCCAGAGGGAATCAAACCAACAACCCACCGACCCGCCGCCCGCCCCGCGGCATGCTGGGCCTGCTGGGCCTGTTTGAGCCGATCAGGAGCAGCAGATATTGATTAGTTTATCAGTTTATCAGTTTATCAGAGAAACAACTGGCAACGACGTTAAAGGTCCCACATTCTGCTGGTCTGAAAGGAAACAGGACTTCTTTTTCTGAAGGTCTAACAGTTTGGTGGTGCAGTAGTTTGGTGGTGCAGTAGTTTGGTGGTGCAGTAGTTTGCGGTCTCTCAAACCTTCAGGTCTAAATGATGAATCAGAAGATGATAACTGATTATTGATTATGCTGTGGATTGATTCACTGATTAACAGACTAATAACTGACTCCTTAGTTTGGGAACATGTTCTAAAGCTGGACTCTTATTGTGAAAATCTCTGCTGCACGTCTCCACAGCTGAATTAATTTAATATTATTCATCTTGTTATTATTGATTTGTTTTAAGGTGATTAAACACCCGATCAGGTGACCGGAGACGTTATTGATCAGCTGAATTTACTGAAAAAACTGAACCAAAAAACGACTGGAGCTCAGATTAGAAGCAGGAAGACAGAGCGTGTGTGTGTGTGTGTGTGTGAGTGTGAGAGCGTGTGTGTGTGTGTGTGTGTGTGAGTGTGTGTGTGAGCGTGTGTGTGTGTGTGTGGTAATAAAGCAGTGTCGGGGCAGGATATTGTGCCAACAGGGCAGCGAGCCGGGGCAATTAGCAGAGACATTACAGCTGATATTCACATCATCAACGCAGACGTGGGCAAACAGATGACGAGTCCTAATTAATACACAAGCCATCAACACTGAGAGACTGTGTGTGTGTGTGTGTGTGTGTGTGTGTGTGTGTGAGTGTGAGTGTGTGAGTGTGTGAGTGTGTGAGTGAGTGTGTGTGTTATGAGATCACACACACACACAAATAGATGTCAGTGCAGGCTGGCAGAGAGCTGCAGCCTCATAAGTAATCAGAGAGGGTTTCTGATGAGTGAGTGTGTGTGTGTGTGTGTGTGTGTGTGTGTGTGTGAGGCTCACATGCAGGCTGGGGTGGTAGGTCAGCAGTCCGTTGTCACACAGCGTCACGTACTTCTTCTTCCACTCCTTGTTGAGGGATTTGCCGCTTCGCTTCAGCAGCATGCCCTGACCACAGAAGAAGAAGAAGGAGGAGGAGAAGAAGAAGAGTTCAATAACAGTTCAATAATAATTTAATAATAATTCAATAATAACAGGCGTGGAACATGAGAGAACCTGCCCCCAACACATTAATAAGATAAATACAAAATAAACTACATAAAAAGAATCAAACGTTGAAAAACAGATAAAACTGAAAAGATGAATAAAATCAAACATACAACAGAAATAATACAAATAATGATGTTAATAAATATATTGAGTAAAACAAAATAAATATATAGAAAATATAAAAATTAACAAAATAAAAAATGTTTAACTAAGTAAAAACAATAATAAAATATCAATCAAATCAGTCAATTCAATGAAAACATAATAATAATAAATCAATTAAAAACTAAATACATTAATAATCTAAAAACGATATAAAATAAAGTAATAACATCAGTGAGTATTAGTAATACTAATAATTAATAATAATAATGAATAAATCAATAAAGATAAAATAAAAAAACACATGAATAAATTAATAGATGAATTTAAACACTTTGAATAAATAAAATAAATAAATACATATGATGTGGTTCCTGTGTGTGTGTGTGTGTGTGTGTGTGTGTGTGTGTGTGTGTGTGTGTGTGTGTGTGTGTGTGTGTGTGTGTGTGTGTGTCTGAGCACTTTAGGATAACGAGGAGCAGAGAAGATGAAACAGCCCAACCAGCTCTCTGCAGCAAAGATGGAGGCTGAGCTCTGATCTAACTGTCCCCTCTTCCTTCCCTTTCTCTCTCCTACGCACATCAGCTGCGGCTGACTGACCGTTTAGGCCGCCCGCTCGCCGCTCGCCGCCCGCCCACACTTCATTTGAGCCGGATTCATTAGGCTGGAGAGAGAGAGAGGGAGCACGAAGGTCACAGAGGAGGCGAGAGAGAGGGGGAGACATGGGAGATAAAAGAGAGAGGGGAAGGGGGGAGAGGTGGCGGCGGGGGATAAAACTGTCCACTGATTAGCAATTACAGCCGTGCTGCCACGCGTGTCACTTCACTGGACCTCTACAACATTAACACTCCGACAGAGGATATTAATAGAGTCCAGCCGTGAAGGGAGGAAGAGGAGGAGGAGGAGGAGGAGGAGGAGGGGAGGAGGGGGAGAGATGGACAGGCCGGCTGATGGACAGAAGCCTGCTCTCCGCTCAGCTTTCATTAAGCCGCTCGGTGGCGGTGGGACACGGCGGCGGGCCCCGGGTCACCCTCGCCGCCAGTGACGGCACATTGGGTGTAATTGGCGGTGACATGACGCCAGAAAAAGGGAACGCCTCACGGTGACAGAGAGGGGAGGACGGACGCCGGCAGTGGTGGCGAGCCGTGGAACAAATGAGACGAGTCTGTCAGCGGCTGAAGTCTCCTCCTGGAGAGGCTCCAGAGTGAGACGCTTGGTGGGAAACCAGCCGGTGATGAGCAGGGAGACAGGACGGGGAGTAAAAAGAGCAGTTACACTGTTTCTGAAGAAACACCAAAACATGCTAGAAACAGGAGGTTAAATCAGTGTTTTTCTGAATGGAGTCTGGTGTGTGACAGCATCATGGAGAGGATCCCTACAGAGAGAGACCTGGAAGATCCTTTTGGTTTAACCACAAACAGCACACACACCAGACTACATTCACTAAAACAGGGATTTCACAATGTAGCTTCTGGTCTCGATCGGTTAGTTAGTTTGTGTTGTTGCGTGACTTTGGTGTTTTAAAGGTTTAATGTGGATCAACACAATATTTGTGTGACACACAATAACACAAATAAACTAACCAATAGAGGCAGCAGCAGACCAGCAGCTCCTGTTCTCTGTGAGGTAAAATTAGTGTTTTTCTGAATGGAGTTTGGTGGCTTTAAAGAGCGATGTAAAGGCTGTACACAGATCCTCTCCATAATGTTTTCAGACACTCAATCTGAGTCTGATCCCTACAGAGATGGACCTGTAGGATCCTTTAGGTTTAACCACAAACAGCCGTTAGATCGCTCTCTTGGAAGCCACCAGACTCCATTCACAAAAACACTAATTCTACCTCACAGAACACAGGAGCTGCTGGTCTACTGCTGATTCCATTGGTTAGTTTGTTGGTGTTTTTATGTGTTACACAAATATTGTGTTGGATCTGACCCAACCCTTCAAAACACCAACATCACAAAATAGCACAAATAAACTGACTGATGGAGGCAGCAGCAGAGCAGCAGCTCCTGTGTCCTGTTCTCTAAAATCCCTGTTTTAGTGAATGTAGTCTGGTGTGTGTGCTGTTTGTGGTTAAACCAAAAGGATCTTCCAGGTCTCTCTCTGTAGGGATCCTTTCCATGATGCTGTCACACACTTAGAATAACACTCTGAGCCTGTCAGTGGACCTACTGTGATATCCTTCAGACAGGACTCAGGTTTAGACGTGTTGGGATCAATTACAGCCAGATTATATGAATATAATCAGGGTTTTATCAGATTAGAGATGCTGCAGCGTTTCCAGTGATTTCACTGATGTCAGCTCATCACACGGAGCTGTGTGTGTGTTTCTTCAACAACAGGGGTTCCCCACGGTGCGCTAAACGCGACTTGACGAGCTTCCTGCTGCCGTGAAGTGAAAGCAGCCGGCAGCCGTGCAGCTGTCAGGCCAGCTGATCATCCATTACCGCCTGTTAGTGAGCGAGCGGCAGCATGTTCCCGGGCGGCGAGGACGGGCGAGGACGAGATGTGTGTTTACATTACCGCTGTCATCGGTTCACGTCTTTGTAGGTCAGCGCCGGCTCACGGGATTTGATCAATTTTAATCAATCAAAAGGCCAGTTTTCATCACGGGGGGATGATACGGTGTCTAATGATCATGAGGAGCGTCAGACAGAGAAACCATGACTCAGACCTTTTAGTCTGTATCTACAGCTATTGATCAAGGTCAACAGCTCTGTCTCTCTAATCGCTCCTGTTGCTTTATTTGTTCATTTATTGTCCAACTGAATCCAAAACTAAAAGCATTCGCACATTTTAAGTCTCCCAGATCTGAATCTAACAAGAAATAAGAGAGCAGGCAGGTGGAGGCAGGTGGAGGCAGGTGGAGGCAGGTAAACATGGCCGACCGGCGTTCTGCTCTTCGGTTCTTTTATCTCTGACAGAGTTGGAATAAAAAAAACGATTCCTCAAAGGACGAGATGCCAGCGAGCACAGACAGAAACAAGAGCTAGTGTTTCTATGGCAACGTGGTCAAAGCTGCATCTTCGTTTTTACACCGTAAGAAAATGGTGGTTTGGTGGTTTGGTGGATTTTCTTGCCGTAACAAAGCAGCTCGGCAGGTGTGAAGGCTGCTAAACATGGCCGACCTGTCTTCCTATTAGCCCACTATGAAGAACAGGACAGAGAAGAACAGGCTCTTTAGAGCAGAGAACGTGTTGTTCCACCGTTAATGACTAGAGGACAGTCAAACGAGGGGTTTGTGGATTCTGAAGGTTTTAATGACTCCATGAGACGTAACCAGCAGCTTTTAACATCCCTCGCTGGAGAGGAACACCATTCTACAGAGTTCTGTGAGGATGTGAAGTGACGATATTTGACACTTTGTGATCAGCTGGAGTTTCGGGGGGGCTCCTGTGTGACACTTAGATGAAGTGTCTACTGTTATCTGCACAGGGTTAAAGAGTTTAAGACAAAAAAACCTCAACTTTAAGCTTCTGTGTTTAAATTTCAGGCATTTTTGGCAAAGCAAAGCTCGGAGATGAAGAATAAAAGGCTCTTTAGGCTGAGCGGGGAGGTCAGCGGGATGTTGTGGTGGACGCCGGCAGGCCTGAACTAAACTGAGGGGAGAGCCGATATTTCTCACACTTCTCCATCCAAACCGGGTATTTAGGGGAGGGAGACGTCAGCAAATTAATTTTGGCCATCCATCCCGGGGATGAC
This sequence comes from Pempheris klunzingeri, assembly GCF_042242105.1. Classification (NCBI taxonomy): domain Eukaryota; kingdom Metazoa; phylum Chordata; class Actinopteri; order Acropomatiformes; family Pempheridae; genus Pempheris; species Pempheris klunzingeri. Next base: position 801,123 of record NC_092035.1, read on the forward strand.
AAGCGATCAGTTTGCTTGAGGGGAAGGCTAATTGAACGCCGCGTCGAAGCCCTCCTGATGGGTAATATCTTTCATTATTCACCTCCCCGGGCCTCATGACACACACACGTCGCCTCTTATTTTACCTTCGGGAGGAGGGGTGGCAGCCATGACAGCTCACAAGGTCTCCACATGGGAAAATAGATGTGGGGAGATAAATACATCCTCGGATGTGCTCTCCCCTCGCCGCGCCGAGGCACTTCTCCGCCCCGGTGAAGTATTGTGGGGTAGTGCTCAGGAAAAGGTCGCTAGCTTGGAGGGGGTTTGGGCGGAGAGGAGATGAAGTCATTTGTTAGGCATCCGAAAACGTCCAAGGGCGTCTCGGAGATTCACAACTGTAAGGAAGTAAAGGAAGAGGCCACGAGGAGCGCGGGAGAGGACGGAGGCCAGAGTTTTCTCTTACATTTGACTTTAAATGCTAGTTATAGATCCCAAATAAACACACAGAACTCCCCCGGAGACGCTCCTTCGCCTCGGTGAAGTATCGTGGCGCAGTGCTTAAGAAAAGGTCGCTCGCTCGCTCGGGGGAAGCCGAAAGATGGAGTCATTCGTTAGACGCCGCGTCCGAAAACCACACCTGAGGGGCTCTGATTAAAGAGCACGGCAGTCAGATGTCGGACATGTGAGAGGAGGGAAATGTTGGATGGAGCGGTGATGTTATCAGGAGGCAGAAAAATGATTAACGAGCGAGAAAGGTTTGCTCAAAAGAGGCAACTTTCTCCTTCATCTTAGTTTAAAGGGACAGTTCGGATAGTTTGAAGCGGGGTTGTATGAGGTACTTATGGTGGTGTGACCTTTCCCAACATGGCAGTGAATCCATTGTATCGCTTCATCCTGTCTTCGAAGCCACCAAACTCCATTCATAAAGAGAGTGATTTTACCTTATAGATCACGGCAGTTTGCTGAGCTACCGCCACCTCGATCGATGACCTAACATGTTATTCTGGGATCATACTAATCATTTAAAAGCACCAAAGTTACTCCATAACACTGACAAACTAACCAAGGGAAGCAGCGGTAGACCAGCAGCTCCTGTTTTCTGTGAGGTAAAACTACTGTTTTTGTGAATGGAGTCTGGTGGGTTTGAAAAAGAGCATTTTTGCAAAACAACTGCAATAAAAACAACAACTGTAATCTACTGTAAGCAACACACTCACTGTGGACGAGGACCAAGTACATATATGTACTTCAAACAATCCAAATAATTACCCCTTTAAGTTTGTGGACTGTACAACAGCGTAAAATCATTAAAAAAGCCAAAAAGAAACCAGGAAATTAAACCTAATTCCTCCCTGCAAACAACGATTACCTCCTATTGTGTGAATCTAAGCGCCACAAGACAGAAACCATCTGATAAAGGACCTTTTCCCGGAGGCTTGTGTCCTCCTGGAGGCTGCCCGTCCATTGATACACACTAATCTACTCTCTAATCACTCAATCACCCCCCTATTTTCCCCAGACAATGGACTCTCCCCGGGCCTCTTCAAGGGAGTGACAGCGGATCGGAGAGGAGATACGGGGGAGGCGCTATCAGTGGAAGAGACGAGGACGATCCCTCCAGAGGCCGGCTGATCTCCAAGGGGGCCGCGGCCCTTTTGTTCTTCGCTGTCCCGGGAGAGCGGGAGGCTAAATTAGAGGTGTCACCCCCCGCCGACAGCAGAGTGGGGGGGTGACGGCTGGTGGGAGGGAAGCCGGACGCTCCCCGCTCCTATCGCGGCGGCCATCTGATCCGGCCCGAGTGGCGAGCGCAGGTCATCCATCATCCTCTCAGACGGAGGGGAGGAAAGAAAGGAAGACTGTGACTCGCTGCAGGTAAACATCACCTTGTGGGGGGGCCTGGAGGGGGGGGGGGGGGGGGCATGAGAGCTTCTACACACGAGTGAAGTTTCTAATTTTGAGGAAAATCAAAGCAGATTAAAGGTGCGATGCTCATCAGCATAAACACATTTTGGTGAATTAACTCAAGAGGAAGTTTCCAAACGAGCCGCCATGTTGGAGCAGAGCGGCCAATCAGACGCAGGCAGGAAGTGTTTGGAAAAAACAAAACAAAACCAAAAGATGAACACGCTTTTTACGACACTTTGGTCAGTAACAGAAAAACATCAGTGATGGTTCACAGAAACGTTTGGTTTTTAATCACAGAAGCTCCTGAAACATGGCGGTAAACACCAGCACCGATCTTCTCTGCGTATAAATCAGGTTCACTGTGAATCAGTTAAACAGCTTCTGACAGAACTCCTGTGATTTAAATCAAAACTAAGAAAAGCAACTGAAGTGTGAACAGTGGTGATGTGTGTCTCTCTCTGCTTGCCGTACTGAGACACTGACCAACCCTTAGATTTAAGTCTTCCGACGGTTTTTCCTTCTCGGATTGTTTCATTTAAAAGATGTTTGGAGGCTTAAAGACGTAAACTAATTATTTCCTGATCTGACCTCGTTCTTTTGTCCCCGATGCTTCAGACAGTCAAGTTATGTTGGTTATTTTCTATTAGTTGATTTCTGAGTGTTTCATGTCGTCTAATCAGGGACTGCAGAGCGTTCTTATGACCCGGTACGAGTCCCAGCGTCTGAGCGCTTCTGTCATTAAAGGCTGACGTTCGGAGGCTCGTGCAGCTTTGGCGGCGCTCCGTCTTCTCTGTTTTCTACTTTAAAGGGTCGTTTCTCTCTCGCTGTAAAACATTTAAAAAACAAAAAGAACCAAACACATCAGAACACAGAGCAGCGGCGTCGGTCTCCACGACAAGGTCGGCGTTGATGAGGCAAGGACGGCGAAGGGCAGGCCCAGGGGAGCGGGACGCAGACCAGATCAAATAAAACACCACCGAAGAAGAGGGGGGTCGAAGAGGAGCTGATTTATCTGATAAGAGTTCTGGGTAATTAATTAGAAACTCAATTATCCAAACCTTACTTCAGCAGTCTCAATTCATTAGCGGGCACAGAACCTCGCCCCTCGCTCACTCTGGAGACCAGAGAGAGGAAGACGCCACTCCTCTTCCTCTGTGACAGACCCTCGGGTCACCGCTGGTCGCTTTTGTCCAGCTTATCATTAGTGCAGTCACACACACACACACACACACACACACGGTGTGAGGAAAACAAACAAAGCCACCGTGGGGACTCTCCTCGGCGAGCTCGGAGCCAAGCGGAGAGCTGAGCGAGCGCTCCGCGGAGAGCGCCGCGCCGAGGCGTAATGAGCGCGCTCTTTGATTGACGCCTGTGTTCCTTGTTTTAATTATTTCTCAAACTAAGAAAAAAGAGAAGAAGGGAGAGACATCCCCCCCGTCACCTTCCCACCCTCCGAAAAATCTCATTTCCAGGGGTTAGTGTGCATGACAAAAATGTCATCACGGCCAAAATGGCTCCGAGCGGTGACAACCTTTCCCTGGGAAATGATATTTTTCCAATCCGGCGGAAGGCGGATCGTGTCGCCCTCGTTAAAGCCTTGATAGCAGGTCTTTAATATTCACCGTCTTAATTAGGGCCGCAGTTAATTTCATTAAATTCTTTGGCTGCTAAATGAAGCAGATTATGAGACATCTTTTATTGCGAAGCGTGAAATTACAGCCTGCCCGCTGCCAATGGCGGGGCCACGCTAATGAATTACAGGGTAAATAACACCCGAATTAACCATCCAATTTAACTCCGTACAAAGCGCCCGGCACACGGGGGGGACGAGTACACTTGTCAAAACCAGCCAGCCCCGCGCTCGTCTGCAATTACAACCAATCAGCTCCTCACGGGAACAAGACGGAGACGGCCGGGATGATGGAGACGGTGGAGACGGTGGAGACGGTGGAGTGTTGAGAGTCTGACTCAGAGAGGAAGTGTTGGTTTGCAGCGGGGGGGGGGGCACCGGGGGGGTCAGGGGATCGATTAACTGCACAAAGGAGACTCATGGAAGCTCAGAGACACGATCACAGACACTAATTCAGGCCTCCGGCTCTAAAATCCTAAAGAAAAGTGATTCTCTGGTGTTAAATCTGGTTCAATCTAAATCTGCTGCTTCTTCTTCTGGTGACGTCGTCTCTTGGAGGACCTTCTTCTTCTTCATGTCCCTAAAATGTGTCCAACCTCAGCTAGAAGGTTCCAGAAGTCACTAAATCCAGGAATCAGACATGTTGTTCATCAGAGGAGACTAAAGAAAGACAGAGAACATGTTGATCCAGAACAACAGTGGATCTAAAGATCTGTGATCCTCCAGAGGAGATCAGGTTCTACTTTCTGAGCGACGCTCATGTTTGCATCTCCTGAAAATATATTAACGTAGTTCCTCATGTATGGAACAGCTGTAAACCATCAAACCTGGACGGTCGCCGTAGGGTTTGTGGATCTGACGTGTGGTGAAAACCATGAAACTACCAGGTGAGTCGCTGACAGACTGGGAGGTGGATCACAGCTCGGGGCCCAACATGGCGCCCGGCGGCTCTAATGGCTGCCCGTGCTGGGACGTGGCTAAACGCTGAGCTCCTGTGCTTGGAGGTGCAGACCAGGTAAACTGAACCGTCTCCTTTGAGCCTGTGAGCACCTCCTCCTCTCGTTAACCATCACCGGTTGGCCTTGAGCGCCCACAGGGCTCCAGTGGAGCCGCTCGCTGGGCCCCAGTAAAAGGTTGTGTTTGCACTGGGCAGCTCCCCGGTGACGGCGCCGCGCTCAGCCATCCTTCACCGAGTAAATACGGGCTTAGAGGAAATAAAAAAAGCCTCTCTGGCGGGCCGGAGGTCCCAGCGGCTCGGCTGCTGTGTCGGAGGAAATTAATTTGTTAGATTTGTTGGTTTTCAAAGCGCCTCGGTCAGCCGCTCGACAGAGACACGAGCGAGCCGCTCCCTCTCTCTCCGGTAATTAGCGGCTAATTAGCGGCGCGGAGCAGATGTCGGAGGAGCCCTGCGCCGTCAACAGCCTCTGTAAACAAAGCTGGACGCATCCGCTCACTTCAAGAGAAGAAGAAGAAGAAGAAGAGGAGGAAGAAGAGGAGGAGGAGGAGGAGGAGTGCGGCCAATCGGCTGCCGGTGCAGCCAGCGTTTCCTCTGCGGAGCATCTTAGCGGGAGGTTTCAGCGCCGACGCCACGTGTTTCCTGGTTTAGATCCTCGCTCAGGTCGCTCAGATAAACGACGCCTCCGACAGTTAATTATAATAAACATGTTAATTCAGCCGCCTTTAAAGGGGGAGTTCACTCAACTCTGCTGCTGCTGTGGAAACATTCAGTCTTTTTCCACTAATGTTCATCTGTCACACACACACACACACACACACACACACACACACACACACACACACAGACACACACAGACACACACACAGACACACACACACACACACACACACACACACAGACACACACAGACACACACACACACACACACACACACACACACACACACACACACACAGTGTAAATGTAAACGTTTATGTGTCTTAATGTCGTGCTGTGTATCAGTAGAAACACTTCTCTACATGATATGTGCGTTTGTGTGGATCTGTGCAGCCTAATTGCCTCTGAGAGGAAGCCCGCCCCCTCCTCATTACAGCCAGCAGAGCCAGAGAGTGTGTGTGTGTGTTTAAGTGTGTGTGTGTGTGTGTGTGTGTGTGTGGTTTTAATGAGCGCTGCAGCCTCTTAACGAAGGCGGACTCCTTCGACAAAAGGCGGACTGAACCTCCGTCACCTCCAGTCGTCCAGAGTCGCGCTGAGAGTCGCTCTAATGAGATCAGGAGCGGCGAACAAGTGGCTTTAACACACACACACTTAAACACACACACACACACACTTAAACACACACACACACACACTCAGGTAAGTATAAATAGAAAAGGGAGAGTCGCCTTCAGGAAAAACATCACGGTCCCGCCCCCCCCAGTTTGATTGACAGCTCATTTGTCCTGAACTTCCTGTTGTCGACGGCTCACAGCAGTAAATTAGAAGCGGCGTGCGGTCGGCGGTGTGCTGTTGTGTTGTGGCGAGGAACGTGACGCCGCTAATCTCTCTGGCAGGTGTCGGACCCTGTTAGGTCATCGATCTCGACCGCCGCCGCCGCCGCCCTCTGAGGTACGGCGGGAAATCGGCGGTCAGTTAATGACGGTGACTCCTGAACCATCAGCTCAATTAAAGAGTTTCTCCTGAACACAAGTTTGAGCGTCTTCATTCCAGCTTCATCACGACTTCATTTATTTATTTATTTATCACGACTTCATTTATTTATTTATTTATCACGACTTCATTTATTTATTTATTTATCACGACTTTATTTATTTATCACGACTTCATTTATTTATTTATTTATTTATCACGACTTTATTTATTTATCACGACTTCATTTATTTATTTATTTATCACGACTTCATTTATTTATTTATTTATCACGACTTTATTTATTTATCACGACTTCATTTATTTATTTATTTATCACGACTTTATTTATTTATTTATTTATCACGACTTCATTTATTTATTTATTTATCACGACTTTATTTATTTATTTATTTATCACGACGTCATTTATTTATCACGACTTTATTTATTTATCACGACTTTATTTATTTATTTATTTATTTATCACGACTTTATTTATTTATTTATTTATCACGACTTTATTTATTTATCCCGACTTTATTTATTTATTTATTTATCCCGACTTTATTTATTTATTTATTTATTTATCACGACTTCATTTATTTATCACGACTTTATTTATTTATTTATCACGACTTTATTTATTTATTTATTTATCACGACTTTATTTATTTATTTATCACGACTTCATGGCGGTGGGGACGGCGACCGATATGACTGCTGACTGGTTTCATGTTTCATCGCCACGTTCTGAGAAATCTGAGGATTAAAACTAAACTTGTCCTCAACAGTGAACGTGAAAGTGGACTTTTGGTGAAACTTAAACCAAAATCTGGCTTTTACAAATGAGTCATTTCACAAATTACAAAAAGCTGCAGCCATTTGATACAAAAAGATAAAACAGGTCAAACAAAAAAGTTTAGTCAAAGAAAGAAAGTTTAGTCAACAATGTATAAATGTGGGTGATTTTCTACAAACTGGCCAAACTTAATGGCCCTGGTTAATTATTATTGGTTAAATGAGCTGCTCTCTGTGGGGTTTAATAGATAAATAGGTCCCTCAGGGATCAATACTAAGCTGCTGTTGCTGAACTGTTGTTTGCTGCTGTTATTTTCCAGCTTGGTGCTGTAATGTCTGTTTTTACGCAGATGATACCATCTTGTGTGCAGTAAGCAGGTGTTCTCCAGGTTAAAGTCTGTTTAAAGTTTACAGCTTTTTCTAAACTAACTAAAAATAACTGCATGTTTATTTCACAAGAGCATGAACCTTTAAAGATTGATTGATTGATTGATTATGTTCTAAACCAATAGAGAGCTATTACAGCATGATAAATCCTTAATACACAACTGATATTCCTTCAAAGCTAAACAAGATGATTCTTTTGAGTTTTATGAAGCAAAGTCATCGCTGACATTTAAACTGCATCTGTGACTTCGTCATCAAAGCCTTAAAGGAGAACTTCTGTATTATCAAACCTGAGACCTGTTTTCACATACTGTGGTGTCTATATGACTAATAGGTAAGAAGAAGTAGATCCCCTCAGCTCTTCAGAGAGAGACCTGGAAGATCCTTTTGGTTTAACCACAAACAGCACACACACCAGACTATATTCACTAAAACAGGGATTTAAGATCACAGAACACAGGAGCTGCTGGTCTGCTGCTGCCTTGATTGTGTTATTGCGTGCTTCAAAAATATTGTGTTTAATCCAAACTAACCCGCTAAAAACACTAAAGTAACACAATAACAGAAAGAAATGAAGTGATTGACACAGCAGCGGACTAGAAACGCATGTCTAAAATCCCTGTTTTAGTGAATGTAGTCTGGTGTGTGTGCTGTTTGTGGTTAAACCAAAAGGATCTTCCAGGTCTCTCTCTGTAGGGATCCTTTCCATGATGCTGTCACACACTTACAATAACACTCTGAGCCTGGCAGTTGAACCTAAAATACGTAAAAATGGTTCCCAGGTTTAAAAGTGTATATTATTATAGTCCTTCAGCTATTAGTGAATATCAGAGGTGCAGTATTGTATTATGATATCTTACTTACATGCAGTACAGGTGGACACAGCACGACAAAAACACCTGCACGATAAGATACCAGGCAGCACGAGTACACGTTTGGTGAGACGGGGGAGTCAGAAGTGGCTGATCAGGCTTCTGGCCGGCGACTCGGTGATTTAAATGTCTGGTTGAGTTCATTTTGGGAGACGAAAAGGTGACGGAGGGAGAGTCAGAGCAGCGTCTCATTAAAAACAAGTGTGAACACTGTGCTAATGGGAGCGCACACACACACACACACACACACACACACACACACACACACACACACACACACACAGAAAGTAAAGTGGAGTGCAAATGGAGCGTTAATGGGGAAAAGGTAGTTGAAGCTGGAACGTGAAGTGTAATCTCTCTTCTACCTCACATGCAGTCTTTATAAAACACACACACACACACACACACACAGGGTCTAATTAGGGAGCAGGTCTGCGGTGTGTTGAGCCCGTCGTCGGCGCTGAGGAGCAGGCGGGGAGACGAGGCGAGAGCGACCACAGGGAACCATCAAATCAATTAACGTCCACTTCCAAAAAAAAAAAAAACACACCACAACAGGAGGAAGCTCGGCGCTCTGCCTCACAGCGCTGCCGCTTCTGCTTTATTCTGCCCTGGATGGGGGGGGGGGGGGGGGGGGGGGCGGGGGGGTTACCATGTCTGCCATGTCATGCCACGCCAGGCTAAGGCGGTGTCCGCCTTTATTAGCATGATTTCATCAGTTGACTTAATAAATAAGCTTCTAATGAGCAAGTTTCGGACAACCATGATGACTTCCTGTCCGTTAATGTGGGCTTTAAAGGACAACGCCGCGGTTTTTAAAGCTATTTGTGAACATCCTGGTTATTCTGAGTGTGTGACAGCATCATGGAAAGGATCCCTACAGAGAGAGACCTGGAAGATCCTTTTGGTTTAACCACAAACAGCACACACACCAGACTACATTCACTAAAACAGGGATTTTAGAGAACAAGCAGCAGCAGAGGAAGCAGGAGAAGAAGAAGAAGCAGCAGCAGAAGAAGAAGTAGAAGAAGAAGAAGAAGCAGAAGAAGCAGCAGCAGAAGAAGAAGAAGCAGCAGCAGAAGAAGAAGCAGCAGGGCCTCGATGTAATTACCGTCCGACGGCACGGCGAGGTCGCCTCTTAAACGGCTTCAAACACAAACAGCAGCACATGCCTCTCCTGCCTCTCCCCCCTCTCCTGCCTCTCCCCCCTCTCCTGCCTCTCCCCCTCTCTCTCTCTCTCTCTCTCTCTCCCCCGTCTCCATGTCTCCCCCCGCTCCCCCCCGGAGTGGCGGCCCCTCATCAGAGATGCGATTTGTTCATTAGGTGATTACAAACGAGGCCGTGGCGACGACACGAGAAGCCGCGATAAGTGCTGGCTAATTGCCTCACCCCCCTCCCCGTCTCACCCACTGGGGGGGGGGGGCTGTTTGCAACAAATTAGGCGCCGTTTCAGGTGCTCTCCTCGCCATCGCAGCAGGGATAAGTGTGTGTGTGTGTGTGTGTGTGTGTGAGGCTGTGGAGATGTTCGCCCTCCCCTTCTTCTTCTTCTTCTTCTTTTTCTCCGCCAACGCTCCGATCAAAGAGCTCAGGATGGAGACGGAGAAGAGGAGTCTTTGAGAGGGAGAGGAGGAGAAGAAGAAGTGCAGGGCGAAGGAAGGAGCGGCGGTGACATCCCTTCCCTCGCCGCCTCCTAATGATCCGGTTGGAGGACCCGGGAGAGCCCCTCGCTCTAATTGATGTTAAGTGTGTGATTTCTCTGTTAATCAAGGCCGAGGCATCAAACACAGAGAGAGAGAGGGAGGGGGGAGGACAGGAAGCCTCACCTGTTTGATGGGGATGGCTCGCCCGCTGCCGATGCTGTCGGCTCGAGCCTCCAGGCCTTTTTTGTCCTTGTCCGTCTCGTTCGCCTTCCTCGACTGTGGGCCGCAGAAAAGACCCATTATTATTACCAACGTCTCTCCGTCTGACGCTGATGTTCCAACAAAAATCACCTCCTCACGACTCCATTGTGGGAAATCTTAACGGGTCCCTTCAAAGCCACACCAGACTCCATTCACAAAAACAGTGATTTTTACCTCACGTGACAGAGGAGTTACTGATCTTGTTGCTGTGACTTCAAGGATTTAACCAATTACTTAGGATGTGAAATTACCCTTTAAAACACCAGAGTCACACCAAAACAGAAACAAACCAACTAATCGAGGCAGCAGCAGACCAGCATCTCCTCTGTTCTAGCTAAAATTAGTATTTTTTTCAATGGAGTCTGGTTGATGGAGAAAAACCTGCTCTCTTAAAACAGAACTATTGTGTTGCAGGTAAAATTACTGTTTTTTTCAATGGAGTCTGGTGGCTGTGAAGAGAGCGATATAACAGCCTTTTGTGGTTATTAACTTATTTAACCAAACAAAATATTTAACAAACATTTAGCAGAACAACGTCCAAACTGGACCATCTTGTGTTTTGTGTTTCTGGGAAAAGACTCACGGTGAAGAGGTTGGAGCGGCGCTTCGACTGCTTTCTGACGGGCGTCGGCGTGTTGGTGGTCTGCGGGACGTCGATGCGCAGCTCCTTCTGGCTGGTGCTGGGCGTGGACGGCACCGACGACGAATAGTCGCTCAAACTGCCGCCGCCATTACTCGTCTGGAAGGACAAGGAAAAGGTTCAGATCCAAAACAACATTTGAGCAACACAAAATATGAAAATATGACTCAGTTGCAGGTTTTTCTCCATTAACCAGACTCCATTTAATAAAACACTCATTTTACTTTGCAAAACACAGGAGCTGCTGGTCTCCTGCTGCCTCAGCCAGTTAGTTAGTTTGTGTTACTGTGTGACTTTGGTGTTTTAAAGGGTTAATTCAGATTTGTGTAACACACAATAACACAAACAAACTCACTGATGGAGGCAGCAGCAGACCAGAAGCTCCTGTGTTAAATTAGTGTTTTTATGAATGGAGTCTGGTTCTTACAACTTTTTTTTAATTAGCTAATTAATTAATATTAATTAATATTTATCTCCCCTTTAGTCTGATAATGAGGGAATAATCACTGCAGCAGACAGCAGCAGTGTAACGTAGCACAACGCACGGCTCACAACACAAAATATGACTCAGCTGCAGCTTTTTCTCCGTCAACCAGACTCCATTTAAAAAAACAGCAATTTAACCTCACAGAACTCAGGAGCTGCTGATCTGCTGCTGCCTTGATCAGTTAGTTAGTTTGTGTTATTGTGTGACTTTGGTATTTAAAATAGTTTATTCAGACATAATATAATATTTGTGCAACACACAATAACACAAACAAACTAACCATCAGAGGCAGCAGTAAACCAGCAACTCCAGTGTTCTTTGAAGTAAACTGACTGTTTTTTTCAATGGAGTCTGGTGTCGTTGAAAAGAGTGATCTAATAATATTTCTCTGACTCAGCTGCAGGTGTTTTCTCCCAAATTCATGAAAATCCTTTTAATCAACATTCAGATCAGATGACGGCGGCCTGAAGTCTGAATGTCGGAGCTGCTGCAGAGGTCGGATAAAGTTTTCTGCCGCTCTGATGCGATTAAACCACCGCGGCCGACACTGGGCAGTAATCAGCCAGAGCTGAAGAAGCAGCGCGGGCCGATCAGTGGAGGCGGCGGGGAGATAAACGCGGCTCTCCGGGGACGCGGCGGCGCTCAGACACGCTGAGCGATGGCTTTTTAATGAGAAATCGATGGAGGGGTGAAGGATGAGGATCGAAGAGCGTTAACGGCCTGAAGCTGCAGACACACACCGACTCTGAGGGAGCTTCACTCGCTAGTAAATCTTCTATAAGCAGCCACTTTTTTAAAGCTTCTCCCAGAGCTTTCAACCACCTCTCACACTCTTCATCAGCAGGTGGAGTTCACTCAGCTGTTGAGGGTCATGAGACGCAGTAGAAAGCTCCAGAAGTAGACGCAAAAGTGGACTTTGAGTTGAGATTAAGATGAAAAAGTTTATTCTTCAGGTCCATTTAGTAGCTGCAGGGAGCTTTCTATCCTATCACATGGTCTTCATCAGCAGATGTGTTTATTTGGGGACTTTCTGTCTGGTGAAGACCATGTGGTATGACTGAAAGCTCCAGAACAGCTGCTAACTGGACCTTAAAGCGTCTTTATTGTGTCACCAGTGGAAGAAACACTAAAGATTGATGTTTAAAATAATTACAGAATATATTTGTATATTTGTGATAATAATTATTATTAATTTATTATTATTTATCATTATAATCCCAAATATCTTCATTTCTTTCTCGTAAAATTACGACTTTATAATCTCAGAGAATAAGAAGCTTTTTTTATTGTGAATTTTTAATTTTCACAGAATATCTGAGTTTATTTAATCATAAATCTACGACTTTATAATCATGGAATATTTTAACTTGTTCTCTTGTGAATTACGACTTTGTAATCTCAGAATATTACACATTTTTCCCCCATAAATTTACAACTATATCGTTTTTATAATCTCACAGAATAATCAGGTTTTTTCTTTAATTATCAGCTAATGTCAAAGTTTTTTTCTCATAAATTTTTTCCCGTAATCTTATTGATTTATTTATTTATTCTAATTTCTAATCTACAGCAGCTCTTGTGCATCATCAGAGATCTTAAAATAATCCAAACAAAGAATAAAAACTGTAAGAAACAGAAAATCCAGGTCACGTATAAAAGTCGTGTGTGAGTGTGTGTGTGTGACCTCTGACCTGGCTGATGTGGACGGCCGACACTTGTGTGGTGCAGACGGACGAGTGACTCGGTGAGTTCGGCAGCGACTTGCACGGCCCGATGGAGAGCTGCTGCTTCTTCCTGGTGGCCACGATCTTCTGGGCGACTGTGAGACACACACACACACACACACACACACACACACAGATAAACCTGTAAGATGCTTTTTGTATAACTAGAAACAGTCATAATACGTACACCAGACTACATTCACAAAAACAGTGATTTTAGCTCACAGAACACAGGAGCTGCTGGTCTGCTGCTGCCTCCATCAGTCTGTGTGTTTGTGTTTTTGGTGTTTTATCAGGTTGGTTCAGATCCAAGAGAATATTTGTTTCACACATAATAACACAAGCAAACTAACCAGGTAAGGCAGCGGGTCGACCAGCAACTCCTGTGTTCTGTGAGGTAAAATTAGTGTTTTTGTGAATGGAGTCTGGTGGCTTTGATACAGCGTCACAGATTCACCTCACGACACTGTTGGTGTCTCTTTACTTCATTCTTCTTCTTCTATATTCTACAATTTCATGAATTCAATCATACTTGAAACACCTGAACTTACTGTTTGAGTCAATAAGGATGCACACACACATCCTCTCCCCTGATTGGCTGTTTGTAAAGGGAGGGAGGGGTGAGATGGGTCCCTATCTCCCCCTTTTGGGTCTGATAATGGGAGAATAATCCCCACTGCAGACAGCATCTCTATGAATCTACTTTAACTCTCAGTGACACCATTTTACAAGAAAAATGACTAATTACACATTTCTTATGTTTCCTTCCTGTCGTAGTTGGTCACATGACACCTAATGGCCTTAAAAAGAGGTTTTTTTAATCATTTGCAGCCTATTTTTATAATCTGGAGATCTTAACACAGTCCAGGTCTGATCTCTGGAGGAAACAAAGATATTTTAGTCCAATTAGAAGAGAAGATCAGCACCAAAAACAGGTAGAAGTTAGAATAATCAGTGTCAGACTGAGGCCCAGCAGGTGAACTAATTACCAAGTGGAGTAACTTCCTTTTGTTTCCTGCTTCCAAACCCCCTCAGAGTCGCTTCCCCCTGCGGTCGCTGCCCTTGGCTCGGCCCTGCGTCACCTGGAGGTAAATGTTTACGACTGGCTCCTCATTAACGAAGCCGGGGGCTTTAACGAGCCCAATTAAAACAATGGCTTCATCTGCGGGCGCATGAAACGGGCCCGTGTTTATTGGAACAGAGATAATGGAGTCACTAAAGTCTTAACTCTCTCCTGACTCCTCGCCGCCGCCACACAAACAGCACCTTCTTCTTCTCTGGGCGCTATTTTAGTGGATTTATGAATGGAGTGTGGTGGGAGAGGCCGGGGCGAGGACGTGAGCGTCCCACATACATGTGTGCACCTGGCAGGCTGTATATTACCTTAAGTGTTAAGAACAGTTATGATAAGGCCGCGCTAAATATTTAAACTGCTCCGTTAATGCTGTTTAACTTTATCCATCAATCTCGGTTCTGCTCTGAGGAGCTGCCATTCCTTCTAATGGAAACGTCTCCCCTTTGATCAGATTTATGACGGGGCCGCACCACCGGGTGAGACATAACGAGGAGGGGGAGGGGAGGGAGAGAGGGGGAGGCTGACTCTGCAGTGCTTCACTCTTTTCACTTTAAAGTCAAAGAGCGAAGCTGCAGGCCGACTGTCTCCTCCATCCAGTTAGTCTGACAAACTCTAAATATTCACTTCATATCCTCAGAAAGTCCTGAAAAACAGCTGATTGTCACATCTGAGCACCTGAATCCATCCACTTTTGGAGGATTTGTGTTTAAAAGAAGGATTAAAATGACCAGCGTGCAGCGATCGATGTGCCGCTACACACTCCTGGACAGCAGGTGGCGCTACACATCCTTCAGGTGTGGATCCGCCTTTTAAAGTGACAGAACGCTGTGATGTCACCGACGCTTTTGTGTCAAAACTGTCAGGGAGGCGGTTGCCGAGGTGGTTGTCAGGGCGGTTGTCGGGACGTATGTTCAAATCCCATAACTTTCCATGACGTTTACTTTAATGACCTATAAACATCACATGACCTGCCTCTTTCCAGGCCTGTTTAACGGGGTCGACCAATCAGAGCGCACGAGGAACAGGAAATGAACCCAAAGAGGAAACAGCAGAAAAACTAGTTAGTTAACTAGTTAATTAGTTTGGGTAGAAAGTTCCCTGATTTTCCAGGACCCAATAATTCATTGATGTATTAATTCCCTGCCTGGAAAAGACTTCCAGGACTTCACTTCCCCCCCAACATTCAAGATGGCCGCCAGAGAAGTAAAAGCCTCTCAGACTGGTTTGGACGCTGAAGGTCTCGTTAATATTTTTATGTTCTTTAAGTGAAGACGAATCCTTGGTGGTTGAGTGTGTGTGTGTGTGTGTGTGTGTGTGTGTGTGTGTGTGTATGTGTGTGTCACACCTGTGTTTGTGTGTGTGTGTGTGTGTGTGTGTGTGCGGTCATCTCGGCTCGTTAGCGTTAGCGCTAACGAAGCGCTCTGCATCTGCACTCTGACACAGATTAGAAAAGAGAAGAAGAAGAAGAAGAAGGGCAGCGTGTGTGTGTGTGTGTGTGTGTGTGTGTGTGTGTGTGTGTGTGTGTGTGTGTGCGCGCTGGGTGTTCATGTCGGTGTAATTAGGCTAATTAAATTAGCGCTCTGATGGACGAGGGAGCACAGCGCTGTCACCCTCCTCCTCCTCCTCCTCTTCCTCCATCCCTCACTCAGAGGTCACTCCCCCCGACTGGACCAGGCTTCACTTCCCATTACAGCAAATTACACGTTAAACACACACACACACACACACACACACACACACACTCTCTCTCTCACACACACACACACACACACACACACACACACACACACACACTCTCTCTCTCACACACACACACACACACACACACACACACACACACACACACACACACACACACACACACACACACACTCTGAGTGTTAAACAAAGAAAATGACTGAAACAGAAAAAGATTAAAACATGAACCTGATTCTTCGTCGTTTCGGATCAAAGACAGAATTTTACAAGAAATGAAGTCGTAAACTCAAAGTGCTGCGGCTCCAATGTGACGAGGCACAGAGGGACTATTTCTTCTGTTCCTGTAGGATCTAATCTCCCACGTTTCTGTCCTGCAAATCACAGATGAAACCTGTGATTTCATGAGGAAAAGTCTTTGATTTGATTTGATTTGACGAAGAAGCGGCAAAAAAAATGTGAGTTTTGTTTTTCTTTTAATTTAAAGATTTAAGTCAGAATTTTATAAATTTGACAAAACTGCATTGTTTTCCTTGTAAATGTTTTTTTTCTTGCAAATTTCAGATTAAAGTTATAATTTTATGAAACAAAGTGAATGAATTTGTAAAAACAACCTGTAAACCAGAGGAAAGAACTAATGAAGACTATTATTATTATTCTGATCTGTTTGGTGGACAAACTGTGAAACTAAACTTTATTCAAATGAGCTGATGGACAGGAAGACAGTCAGCGACCACTCTGATGATTTAGAAGACCTGTGACATCACTGATCAATATATTGATCCTGTCACGTTTGAAACTCTTAAAGTTCACTTTCTTTGTCTCTTCTGTGGGTTTAAGTCGTTCAAACATCGACGAGCTGCACTTAAGGGAAGACCCTCCTCTTCCTCTTCCTCTTCCTCACCCCCGGACACCAAACTTGTCACCACAACAACGAGCAGGCCAATTAATTTTAACACTAAACGCTGTGGTCACTTCCTCTTCCTCTTCCTCTTCCTCTTCCAACTCATCAAGACCTTCATCACATTTACGACGCTCACCACGGACACTTTAATGCACCACACACACACACACACTGTCACACACACACACTGTCACACTCTCTCTCACACACACACACACACACACACACACTGTCACACACACACACACACACTGTCACACACACACACTGTCACACACTCTCTCTCACACTGTCACACACACACACACACACACACACACACTCACAGCAGGGAGCCTCTGCTTGTCAGCTGATTATGAAGCTGAATATGAGAACTGTAATTAAAGCCCCCCCCCCCGGGCCAACCAGCCCCACCCGCCACGATCGATGCAGAAGGTCACACAAATATGCCTGAGATCAATACACACACAGTCTCACACACACACACACACACACACACACACACACACACACACACACACACACACACACACACACACACACACACACACACACACACACACACACACACACAGTCATCAATTGTGATTTTGCTCCTGATCGACCGATGAGACCGTGTTTGCAAATGTCATTTAAATGGGAGAGATCCGTCAGGGGGGGGCCGGGGGGGTCCGGGAGCGGCGGCGAGGAGGTGAACCTCTGAGACGAGGAGAGACGAGAGCAGGAACACATCTGTTCATTCTCTAAATAAATACACCATCAGTCACTCTGATCTCCGCCTCCACGTGACGCAGTCAGCCACCACGGGAGGAACACCAGCGGAAAGCTGACGGAGGGAAATTAATGTGTAAGGAGGTCCATGAGTACAGATGTGGTTTAAAAAGTCAGAGTTACAGCTTGAGGAATAAAAAAAGAGGATCGTAGGTGGGTTTTTTTCCCACAATTCCCCACATTCTGCCACCAACCAAACTCTGTTCAAATATTTGTGTATTTAAGAAAAACTACAAAACAGTCTGAATGAATTAAAACCATTTTAATGTGATTTAATGTAATTTCTCCTGTTGTCTGTCAGAGGAAATATTCCTTCACACTTTTAAGACTTTTTATTTAATAAAATAAAGGGAGATTTGATGATAAACTGAGCTCATATTTACATTCATCAATATTCTCAGGCTGAAATATGTAAAACACAATTCATCAATTAAAGAGCCTGAAAGGCAAATGATCTGTTTTTAATTTGTATTTTTAATTTTCACTCAAATTACAGATTTTTTTTATTTTTCATTGTGTATTAATGTAACATCCTCGTTAACCATCTGTAGGAACTATCACAGTAATTAAACTTTAATTAACTGATCTTTAGCTATTCAGCAAGCTTTTATTTTGAAAATCCCAAACTGTTTTTGATGTCTTCCTGTTTGTACTTAATGTGGTGTGACACTCCATTATATTTAATACAGTGTGTGTGTGTGTGTGTGTGTGTGTGTGTGTGATGATGCTTCTGACCAATTAGAGGCGGCGAGTGTTTTAAGTGGCTGAAGGCCGAGAGCCGAGCGGCGCCATTACAGAAGTCCTCGCCGCAAATTAAGGTCACGCCAAGAAGTAATTAAAGAGAAACAGAGTGTGTGTGTGTGTGTAGGTGTGTATTCTGCCAAAACACACACACACACACTTCTAGATACAGTAACAGACGCACACACTCCCAAAAACACACACATATGAGATAACACACACAAACTGTCTCTCACACACACACAGATAGTGTGGATACACACTATGTCACACAAGCAAATAGACATACTGTTGTGCGCACACACACACACACACACACACACACACACACACACACACACTCATGCAAACTTAAAAACACACACACAAAATAACACACAACCAGAGATACACACCTGTGCTGCAAATACACACAAACACACACACCTACAATAAATAAATAATAATAAAACAGTAGAGACACTCACACACAGACACACACACACACAGACACACACACACACACACACACACACACACACACACACACACACACACACACACACACACACACACACACACACACACACACACACACACACACAGCTGCAGGCTGCTGTCGTGTTTCGGGCGTCGACAGAAAACATTAAACTCGTCGTTCTGCTGGATGATTAAAAAACTGATTAATTTGTGATAATGACGAGAAAAACACAAGGAGACAGTGTGTCAGAGACAATAACACACACACACACTCACTCTAACACACACACACACACTCACTCTAACACACACACTCACACTCACACTCACACACGCGCGGTGGAATAATTAAGAGGATAATAAGGCAGCGTTTAGTGTGGAAAGCTTCCTCCTGGGCCGACAGCACTGAGAGCAGGGAACACACACACACACACACACACACACACACACACACACACACACACACACACACACACACACACACACACACACACACACAGATCTAGTGCCAGAACCGGAGCGCTGCGGCTCGTCTTCTTCTGTGGTTTCACCCCCTCTCCCCCCGCTCTTCTTCTCCCATCCCATCGTTTGTGGGATAATTAATCAGCGTCCCAGGACGTGATTCACACATCTGATGGAAACTGATCGACGCTCCTACAACCTGGAAACGATCACTTCCTGTGTGTGTGTGTGTGTGTGTGTGTGTGTGTGTGTGTGTGGACTGTCTCTGTTCCTGTGCTGCCCCCTTCAGGACAAACGCCTCATTTCTCCCTTTACGATAAATCCTGTGCTGTTGCATGTTCATATTCTTTGTTTGGCCTTTATTCTGTTAAAGGGAACATCTGTATTTTTAACCTGGGCTTTATTTTTATTACATATTGATTTGTTCCCCAAGTGTGTGACAGCTTTATGGAAAGGATCCCTACAGAGATCAACCTGGAAGATCCTTTTGGTTTAACCACAAACGCTCTCTTTAAGCACACCAGACTCCATTGAAAAAAACAGTAATTTAATAAGACAGGTGCTAGTCTCCTTCTGCCAAACTCAATTACCAATTTTTGTGTTTTTGTCTTACTGTGGTGTATTAAAGGATTAGTTTGGGACAAACATAATAGTTGAGTAACACACAAGAACCCAAAAAAATAATAATATGTGGCAGCAGCAGACCAGTGACTCTTGTGTCCTGTTCTCTAAAATCCCTGTTTTAGTGAATGTAGTCTGGTGTGTGTGCTGTTTGTGGTTAAACCAAAAGGATCTTCCAGGTCTCTCTCTGTAGGGATCCTTTCCATGATGCTGTCACACACTTAGAAATAGATCCTCTTTAAAAGAACAGGTTTCCTCTTCTGCTGAAGATCAACAAGCTGATCGAGACTAAAAAAAAAAAAGAACAACCTGTGAGCCGCTGCCTGTTAAACTCAGGTGGGTGCAGACGGAGCCAGAGGCCGGCAGACTCACTGCGGCTCTGCTAATTAACCGCAGAGTCCGTGTCATCCATTTCTCTCTAATTACAGCCGTTAACCCTGCGCCTGCCGAGCGGCCGCTTCATTACCTCTCTCCTCACTAATGTGCTCTCAGAAGGTAAAAAATGAGCCGCGGGGGCGACTCTATTTGCAAAGATACTTCAGCACAATAATAGAAAAAGACCCTTTTCTCCTGAACATCTCTGCCTCTGACTTCTTCTCTCACCTACACAGAACTCTGCTCATTTTAACGGCACTTTTAAACGGCATCATTGCATTCAAATACTATTGATTTACATCATGTGCACCACTAAAGTGATAGGGAGCTAAAATTAGTCCGTTTTTCTATTGAACCCTGGTCAGGTTTACTTCAATTAACTGCATTCAGGTAGAGACGAGAGAAGTTTGTAACGAGGTTTGGTACAAAATAAATAATTTAAATCAGATTAGAGACTTTCCTTTGTTTCCTCTTTTAGGTTCAGTCCACCTAAAACTAAATTATACCATTAAATTACACAAATTAACAGATTAATCAACAATTTTGATGGTTTAACAGATGTTTTAAGTCATTCTTTCAGCTAAAATGTCATGAATATTATTATCTAAGGCCTTATGAGGGCAACTTTTCACTATTTTCTGACATTAAAGATGAGAAAACAGTCGTCAGATTGATAACTAACAAGAATATTGATCTTTTACCTTTGAAAGGTAGAGCCACCAAAGTATTTATTAGGCCGTAACAAGCGTCACCACAGGTAAGTTCAGTCTGAACTATTCATCACAACAATAAAATGAGACGTACAAACAGACCACAAACAGCCGTTATATCGCTCTCTGCACACACACCAGACTACATTCACTAAAACAGGGATTTAACAAAGCAGCTGCTGGTCTACTGCTGCTGTTTGTTTGTGTTATTGTGTAACTTTTGTGTTTTAAAAGGTTAATTCAGATCCAACACAATATTTGTGGGACACACAATAACACAAACAAAGTAACTGATCAAGGCAGCAGCAGAGCAGCAGCTCCTGTGTTCTGCACTGTAAAATTAGTGGGTTTTTTCAATGGAGTCTGGTGTGTTTGCAGAGAGCGCACCAGACTCCATTCACAAAAACACTAATTTAACACAGGAGCTGCTGGTCTGGTTGATCAGTTACTTTGTTTGTGTTACTGTGTGACTCTGGTGTTTTGGAGGGTTAGTTAGATTCTAAAGTGAACTCCCTCTGACTTCCTGAGTCGGGCCGAAGCTGCGCTCCTGCAAACTTTGAAGGTCAGACTTCGTCTCCACACAGTCGCCTAATAGGACCTGACAATATGGCCGCCGTGTGTCCCGGTCAGTCAGGACCTTGACGACTCCGGACACCCTCCTCCTCCTCCTCCTCACCTCCTCACCTTCCTCCTCCTATAATGTCTGATTCTTTTATTAATCCCACCGGGGAATCGGCTCTTTTTCCGGCCGGCCTTCCTCTCCTCGCTATGATAAAACTTAATTGCTGTTCGGTTTGAGCTAAATAGCTGAGCGGGTCCATTTAATTCTTAATTGACGTGCGATTAAGAGCGGCCGAATGGCTGCGGCCGGGGACTAGATGGAGGGGGGGGTAATGTCACCTTCCCGGAGGACCGGACGCCCTGGCAGGGGACGGGAGGGGGGGGCTCTTACCGTCCTGGAAGACACGCTCCACGTTGAGGCCGTAGGTGGCGCAGGTCTCATAGTAGGTGCAGCGTTTGAGGTCGTTGGAGAGCTTCCTGGCCCGGCTGTCGTCGATCACCCGCGGGTTGGCTGAGCTGATGGCGTCTGGGGGGGGGGGAGATCCAGTCATCAGAGATTAAAAGACTCAAATATCTGATCAAAGATGCAAAACTTCATTTCCTTCCTTCTTTAAACTCTTTTATTCATCTCCCATGTTTGGCTCCTGCACAGTTATTATGTCATGTAGATGTTTAACTGGTGTTTGGCTTAAAAGAGGAAAACTGGAGGAGGAACAACAGGAGAGCATCGATTAAAAGGAAGAGCTCTAGAAATGTAGGTGATGCTGTGGCGCCACCTGCTGTCCACACAGAGGTCTGAAGGTCTGTCATGACAGTTCACATGAGGAAGAAATCAGATTTTAAGACCTGGAGGATCTGTTTTATTTAACCTCAAACAGCCGCCTTCTTCAAACACACCAGACTCCATTCACAAAAACCACAATTTAACAAAGGAGCTGGTTGTGTACTGCGGCCTCGTTTGGTTAGTTTGTTTGTGTTGCTGTGTGACTTTAGTGGTTTAGAGAGTTAGTTCAGATCCAACAGAATACTTGTTTAACACACAATAACATAAAACAAACTAATGGATGAAGCAGCAGCAGACCAGCAGCTCCTGTGTTCAGTGAGGTAAAACTCCTGTTTTTGTGAATGGAGTCTGGTGTGTTTGCAGAGAGCGATTTAACGGCTGGTTAATAGTGCAGAGTCTGAAACGTTTCTTCTTCATTTGTAGATTTTAAGACTTTACTGATCACTTCCACAGACGGGGGCTCCTCTTAAAGATAGAGCTCTGCTTTCAAGAATCTTTTCTTTTTTAAGGAGAAAGTTAAGAGATAACATAAGAACTTCACTCTCAGCTTCCATAACATTATTTTCCTTCACTTTGTCTCTCTGCGTCTGTAGATTTCTAATAAATTCAGATCTTTAAAAGCCGTTTTCTCTAAATGAGTTTTTCTTCCTCAGTCTGAGCCAGAAATCTAAACTTCAGCAGACACCAGACTCTCCAGTTTAAGTTCTCTCTATAATCTGTCGTTTTCACACTGGGGTTTGGTCCTGTATCAGCCAGAGCCTGGTTTATAAAACATTTTATCCCAAAAAACAAGTCAGAAATTGTTTTTATGGCTGCTGGCAGTATTTTCTGAGTTATGGAGGGAGGAATAAACATTTCTTCAGTAAAAACCTTTCACTGCACCAATGAGAAGACACCACTGGGTGGCAGCAGCGCCTCAAAGAACACACACTTTGTCCAGAAGGAGAAAGTGTGTGTGTGTGTGTGTGTGTGTGTGTGTGTGTGTGTGTGTGTGTGTGTGTGTGTGTGTGTGTGTGTGTGTGTGTGTGTGTGTGTGTGTGTCGGACCTTGCGTGCCGACCAGGACCAGCGGCAGGTCGGCGGCGTTCCTGTAGTTGCCGAGGCGGCAGAAGTAGTGATAAACCGTCTGGAAGCTGATCTCGTCCTCCAGGCTGAAGACGAAGATCACGGCGTCCACCCACTGGGCAAACTGCAGACAGGGAGGTTAAATACAGCATTTTTTAAATGGAGTTCTGCTGACGGGGTTCATGCAGCTTTTTAACAGGGGAACTCAAGCACTTTTCAAGGACTTTCAAGGCACCTCCACCAAAGATTTCCAGATTTTGAACATCACATTAATATAAATACAAAAAGTTAACAGAATTCCTTTACACCTACAGTACTCACTGCATATATTACACACCAGACTGTGTTTAAAAATCAACCATTTTTCATGCACATTCCTAATCTTGAACAGAACAGTTAAAATTAATCATTTTCCAACCTTTTAAGACATGAAAATAGTCCCCAGTAAGTGCACAATGTCTCTTAAATGCAATATAGATCAGTGAGGTGTTTTTATTTTAATTTACAACTAATCTTCATGGGCACTGGAGCTAAAAGATGCACACAGGAAGTCAAAAAGAAGAAAAACCCCAGACTGACCCTTTAAAGAGAGTAGGGCACTCTGAATGATGTTAACAGGGATGGAGGGATGGATGGGGAGACACCATGAGAGTGAAAGCAGGTGAATTATTCATACACATTCTGTCTAGACTGGCTCACATTAAAAACTCCATTTGGTCAGTTCAAACCCGACCTGACCCACTTTCACCCTGGATGGATCCTCCACCATCACACACCCCAAATTCTCTTTTTTTTCACCCTCTGTGTCCACATCCTGGTGTCTGAGTGACTGGTAGGTACTAAAAGTGTTGGAACTGGTCCAGTAGATCACCTCAGCCACAATGGCTGCAACACCACCAGGCTCCATTGAAAAAAACAGTAATTTTAGCTCACAGAGCACAGGAGCTGCTGCCTCCATCTGTCAGTTTGTCTGTGTTATTGTGTGTTTTAAAGGGGTAGTTCAGACATAATATAATATCTATGTCACACACAATAACACAAGTGAACCAACTAATTGAGGCAGCATTAGACCTGCAACTGCTGTGTTCTGCGAGGTAAAATGACTGTTTTTGTGAATAGAGTCTGGTGTTTTTGAGGGGGCAACTTCTTCAAACACACCAGACTCCATTCACAAAAACGGTAATTTTACACAGGAGCTATCGGTCTTTCACCGCTTCAATCTGTTAGCTTGTTGGTGTTGGTTGGTGTTTTAAGGCTTAGTTCAATCCAACACTGTATTTGTGTGACACAATAACACAAACAAACTAACTGATGGAGGCAGCAGCAGAGCAGCAGCTCCTGAGTCCTGTTCTCTAAAATCCCTGTTTTAGTGAATGTAGTCTGGTGTGTGTGCTGTTTGTGGTTAAACCAAAAGGATCTTCCAGGTCTCTCTCTGTAGGGATCCTTTCCATGATGCTGTCACACACTCAGAATAACAATCAGGTGAAAGTCATTCAGTGCCGGCGCCGTACTCACCTGAACCTCTGGGGGGCCTCCTTCATCCCTGATGAGCAGCAGGTGACTCTGACCGTCCACCACGATCTCCTTCTTGAAGCGACCGCCTGCAGGAAACAACATCGGGCATCAGGAGGGAGAGCAACAAACACAGCTCCTAACCTGTCCGTCAGGTGATCAATGACACGGCGATGATTGGGGCGTTTATTGATCGATTGATCAAGTGAGAGGTGACAGGTGGTGGATATCTACTGGGGTTAGGATGGATGGAGAAAAATGACGTTGTGGGGGAGGAACTGGGGCACAAAATGGACGACCACCTGCGGCTGAATATGAGGAATGAAGCTCTGCAGGTGAAGCACACACCTCGATGATGACTGTGTGTGTGTGTGTCCTGATCATTCTTTGAATTTTTCTCCACATTTGTCTGGTTGTGACTTTGACTTTCAGTCGAGTCAGCTCAGTGTCTCTTCTTCAGTTTGCTGCAGTAGCTTTAAATCAAACTGCCGATCACTGACACAAATCCTTTAAAAACTAGATTATTTCTCATTGTGAAGAGGAGGAATTGCTCCAGTGGATCGACGGTTTCACCAGCTGTGAAACAGGCTACAATGGCTGCAACGTGATCCTTTGGGACGACTGCAGAAACAGCCACTATATCACTTTCTTCAAGGCCACCAGACTCCATTCACAAAAATGGCAATTTAACACAGGAGACGCTGCTCTTCTGCTGCTTCAGTCACTCACTTTGTTTGTGATATTGTGTGATTTTTACAATTCTGGCCCAACAAAATATTTGTGTAACACACAACAACACAAACAAACTAAGTAATGGAGGCAGCAGCAGACCAGAAACCCCTGTGTTCTGCGCTGTAAAAATACTGTTTTTGTGAATAGAGTCTGGTGCGTGCTGTCAGACACTTAGAATAACAATCTGAGCCAGTCAGTGGCTAAACAAGCACTTTTAGTGGACCTACTGTGATCTACTGGACCAATTAAAAGTGTTTTAATCCTGGTTCAGCCATGTAGAGCATGTGTGCTGTACAAATAAAGCTGAATATTATTTGAATTGATGTCCTGGATGCTGTGCGTGGAGGCCGAGCTCCTCCGGGGAACATTTTGAGGTTAAACTCGGGTCGGAGCATCAACTCTGAAGTGGGTCTTTCCCACGACATTTTCATTTCAGGCTCGAGGGAACAACAGGCGACTCATTAATCAGCATTAAAAGCACTAAGGAGGCAAAAATTAGACTCTGTGGACCAAAACTTTAGATTTATTTACCAGTTCTTTTACTTCTAGATATCATTTATAGTAGTTTAAACAGTTTAAACAGTTTATTTCTCATCTGTTGCCTCAATCATGAACCAACTGTGTTCATCTTCTTTTAATAAACATAACTTTATACTTAGATAAATAAATTCTGTATTCATATTGGTGTAACTAATGATTTTAGTGATTACTCTGTTATTATGTTATTGTATTGTCTACCTCTGTGTTTTAGTTTTATTCCTTAAAAAGCAACTAAAGGACTTTTGTTTTTACACAATAAAGAACTAAAAAATTAAGTTAATATTATTATTATTGTGTGTAAGTGTGTGACAGCATCATGGAAAGGATCCCTTCAGAGAGAGACCTGGAAGATCCTTTTGGTTTAACCACAAACAGCACACACACCAGACTACATTCACTAAAACAGGGATTTTAGAGAACAGGACACAGGAGCTGCTGGTCTAGTTGCTGTGACTTTGGTGTTTTAACACACTGGTTTGGATCTGAAATAACCCTTTAAAACACCAAAGTCACACAACAACACAAACACACTGACTGATGGAGGCAGCAGCAGAGCAGCAGCTCCTGTGTCCTGTTCTCTAAAATCCCTGTTTTAGTGAATGTAGTCTGGTGTGTGTGCTGTTTGTGGTTAAACCAAAAGGATCTTCCAGGTCTCTCTCTGTAGGGATCCTTTCCATGATGCTGTCACACACTTAGAATATAGATATTTATCAAAAACAGCAGGTTGATGATGATTCAGCTCTTATTTCCAGATTGGTGTGGGAACAAACGACTCTTCCCGACGATTTACAGGAAGTCAGTGAAACTAAAAATGGACGTCCAGACGTTATTTTGGGACCCTTCATCAGGATCAGCTGATCTCTGTAGACCAGTCTCAGCATAATCATACACTGGATGTTTACACGGCGGCGAGGA
Organism: Pempheris klunzingeri; assembly: GCF_042242105.1. Taxonomy (NCBI): domain Eukaryota; kingdom Metazoa; phylum Chordata; class Actinopteri; order Acropomatiformes; family Pempheridae; genus Pempheris; species Pempheris klunzingeri. The sequence goes on from NC_092035.1 coordinate 827,957, forward strand.
CGGGAAGAGGCTCACACACACTGAGCTGGAGGTATTTTGAGATGAGACCTCTCGAACAGAAAAAGCTCTGAAATACATTCACATTCTCTTGGCTCTTTTCAAAGCCACCAGACTCCATTCACAAAAACACTAATTTTACCTGGTAGAACACAGGAATTCACTGTGCAACCGCTGCTTCAACCAATGAACTATTACGTTAGTTTAGATCTGAACTAACGCTTTTAGACACTAAAGTCACATAATTACACAAGCAAATTATCAAACTGAAGCAGCAGTAGACCAGCAACTTCTGTTTTCTGTGAGGTTAAAATGACTAGTTTTGCCAATGGAGTCTGGTGGCTTTGAAGTGAAAATTTTTTTAGGTGGGTCTTTTTTAGGAGGCTGAAATCTGAATGTTTTGTGTCATTAAAGCCCGAAAAACTCTTGTGGACGTATATAATTATCTATATTTACTGTAGATTCAGACTAATTTAATATTTAAAGACGTGTATTCAAACAGTTTCTCCTGCTGCCACTGACATATTCTTATTACATACATTTTTTTGTTTAAACCTTCTAAAGGGAAATTGGAGCAAAATGTAAGTTTTCCATCATTAATGAGCTGATTTACACTAAACTCCTGCAGGTTAAATCATATAAAATAATAAATAATAGTCATAATAAAGACATTTTAACTATCAGATCAGTTATTGCTGCTGTTAAAGACTCCTGCAGTCAAGGTTGTTTAAAACTGGTTCTTTCTTTAGTGTAACGGCTCCTGAAGTAAAGATAAATCTGATATTTAATCTGCTGTCGTCACACTTTAATTTTAGAGGAGAAAACCCAGAACTGGACGTGAAGCTTCCTGTGAGCAGACGCCATGTTGTGAGCGGCAGCAGCAGCAGATGGCGCCGCTTGATGCTGAGTCAGCAGAGTGTGTTTGTTTATATACAGTGAGTGAGTGTGTGTGTGTGTGTGTGTGTGTGTGTGTGTGTGTGTGTGTGTGTGTGTGTGTGTGTGTGTGTGTGTGTGTGTGTGTGTGTGTGTGTGTGTGTGTGTGTGTGTTTGCTGTACATGCACACAGCTGCAGTGGATGAACACGACGAGGGAGGAAGAAAAATGAATCCAACAACAAACTGAGCTAAGATTGGAGGGGCGGAGCTACGTGTTCGGACACGGCGGGCGGTCGGGTCCAGCTCAGGGTTCAGCTCCGGGTCCAGGACCCCCAGACGGACCCTCAGCAGGTCCACGTTAACCTCTGGGGAGGATTTCCTACGACGTCTGATTCCTGTGTCTCAACCACAAACTCACTCAGTGTCTGAACACACGCGTCAGGCCCCAGTCATGTGATCTGAGGACTTCCTGGTCTTCCTCGTGATGTCACACACGTGGGGGTGTGGCCAACAGAGCACGCCGTCTGTCTGTGGAGCTCAGAGGTCAACGGACCCCTTTGACAATGACTGCAGAAAGACTGAGTCTTCTCTGTTCCAGCTTTTCCTTCAGATCCATTTAAACAGGAGCATGCTAACATGCTAACATGCTAACAGCTCCTCCTGTTTGATTCTTCTTCTGCTGATGAATTTACTGCTGACTCATGTGAATTAACACATCAGTTCAAACATTTCTTTCCCTCAATGCTGTATTTTGAACAGACAGACGTGTGCACCTGTTGGCCACGCCCCCACAGGTAAGCCGCTGTGACGCTCTAATTCCCACTAACATCCTATAAATTGTCCTGAAAGGAATTTAGTTCAAATTTCAGGGGAAATAAGGAGTTCCTTTAACAGAAAACCCGTTTAAACCACAGTAAACATTCATATCTCATTAATTTATTGCTATTACTCTCATATATTCCTCCACAGCCTGTTTCTGAGGAGAGAAATCAGACATGTTTGCACGTTTATCTGATGAAAAGTTGATTCTAATCTTCCTCTAATTGGCATCAAACCACACGACTCTCTAACCAAACTCCACTGACGTTTCGGGGCGCTGAACCCGAGCTGTCCTCGACTCGCCGCCGTCCAAACGGGAGGCGAAGGATCGATGGACGGACGGGAGGGAGAGCGAGGAAGAGGAGGAGAGAGAGGAGATAGTTACCTGCGTCCACGTCAGCTAGTTTACAAGAGCAGAGCCCAGAAAGACCAAAGAGGGGAAACAAAAAGCAGATGCAGCCACAGTTAATTCATGCACAGTCGAACCCAGAGAGTTTATCAGGGAGAAAAACCTCCTGCACAAACAACGTCAGATGTTTTAGAGGCAAAACACAGGAAGTGACGACACCAGAGAGTCAAAGAGAGGAAACACGAGAGGAAAGACAAGAGACAAAGTAAACATGTGGGGCAAAAAGTAAGGAAAAACCTAAATTATGAGGGAAACAAGGGAAAAAAATTAAATTAGGGGGCAAAAAGTAAGGAAAAAACAATAATGGGGCAAACAAATAGAAGGAAACAAGGGTAAATAAGCAGGAAGAAGAGCAGCTGGAGGTCAGAGCAGTGAACACAAGCAACATTAAAAACTGCTGCAGAAGAAGAAGAGCAGCTGGAGGTCAGAGCAGTGAACACAAGCAACATTAAAAACTGCTGCAGAAGAAGAAGAGCAGCTGGAGGTCAGAGCAGTGAACACAAGCAACATTAAAAACTGCTGCAGAAGAAGAAGAGCAGCTGGAGGTCAGAGCAGTGAACACAAGCAACATTAAAAACTGCTGCAGAAGAAGAACAGCGGTTAGAACCATCGTGGCTGGACCCGTTTTCTACGTTCAGTTTCACCGACTTCTTGATTTAATGGTATTCTAATGATTTCTGGTCTCTGTAGCCAACAGGAAGTTTCCAGATCAGACGTAATAATCAATAATGATCAATAACTACACCTCTTTTTTATTGGTATCTTTATAGTGAGTGTTGTTAGCATGTTTGTAGTTAGCGCTATTAACATGTTTATAGTTAGCGTTGTTAGCATGTTTATAGTTAGCGCTATTAGCATGTTTATAGTTAGTGTTGTTAGCATGTTTATAGTTAGCACTATTAGCATGTTTATAGTTAGCGTTAATAGCATGTTTACTGTTAGTGTTATAAGTATCTTTATAGTTAGCATGGTTAGCATGTTTATAGTTAGCTTTAATAGCATGTTTATAGTTAGCGTTAATAGCATGTTTACTGTTAGTGTTATAAGTATCTTTATAGTTAGCATGGTTAGCATGTTTATAGTTAGCTTTAATAGCATGTTTATAGTTAGCGTTAATAGCATGTTTACTGTTAGTGTTATAAGTATCTTTATAGTTAGCATGGTTAGCATGTTTATAGTTAGCATGGTTAGCATGTTTATAGTTAGCGTTAATAGCATGTTTATAGTTAGTGTTATAAGTATCTTTATAGTTAGCATTAAAGCTAACATAATCGCTATCTTTACAGTTACCTTTAAAGTCAGTGGTATAGTTAGCATCATAAATATCTTTGTAGTGATCGTTATAAGTACAGTTTTGGTATATTCCTAGTTAGCGCTGTAGTTACAGTTATCAAGGTGTGGGGAACTCTGAAAGTCTTGTTTCCTGCTTGTCCTTGTCCCGTTAACAGAGAAATAAAAGGTGTTTCTAAAAACAACAGAATCTGACTGGAGTCTGGCAGCAGCTCCACCATCAGACATCAGCATCAGTTTAGCGGGTGTTTTCCCAACCAGAGCTCCTTCCTGCTTTAATGGACTCCATGTGCTGCTGCTTCAGCGCCTCTTTTTTACTGCCACATGGTTATTGTTGCCGTAACAGAGCCTCACCGCTGGTTTCACTGCAGACTGCAGAGGTGTTTCTCTTTTTTTAACGCTGCTGCTGATCGATTCCCAAAGTGGTTTCTCAGACTGATTGATCCTTTCAGAGCAGACGGTGGTTTCAGTTAATTTCAGCTGTGCTCTGAGAATCAGTCCCCGGACACGAGAGACCCCATCGATCACTGTGAACATTTAGTGAACTGTACTGTCGTGTACGCTCGGTGCATTCAGGGACACTCAGACATCTGAACTTTGGACAGGAGCTGAAACAATTACTAGCAAAGTGACAGAAACTTCACCGACTATTCGTGTTAAAATCACCTTTTGAAGCATAAATGGTGAAGACTTCCTTATTCTGACTTCTGTTTGTGTCACATGTGATGATCACTTTATTCCTAATAGACATTTAATAGGAGACACAATTAATCAATGAAGTTTGTAAATGAATTCATAAGTTAAAATGTTCAGCTTTTAATGTGTCATTAATGTTTTTCTTTACTTTAAAATGTACTTGTATTATTATTATTATTCATTTACAGTGAATAATTTAACAAACCAGTTTTTGCAGAATGTTTTTAGCCAGAAAACATGAGAACCAGGAGGTCTGAGGTCCTTGAATGCAGCACAAAGGTGGGTTTTGAAGAGCAGAGTTTTGGACAAGAGCTCAAAACGTGACCCGAGTGTTCAGCGCGACGCCGGACCCTGAACACGACGTCAGCCGAGGCTCCAGTCTGCAGCCTCAGAATAGTTCTGGTTGGTGGTTTCGTGGCGCTGCGGTCTCCTCGCCGCTCGCAAGCCGCCGACTACGCTCCCAATCAACCGCCATGGGAATCCAGGCTGCCGCTTATTTTTAGATCCCAGGAATTTCAAAACAACACAGCAGCTTCCAGAGTCCCCCCGAAGCTGCTTCTATTCCCCCGCGGTTATGCAACGATATCAAAGAGGTTTTGTTGTTTCATTTCCTCGACGGGAGGCGGCGCTGAGTAATTAGATCAAAGATGTTTGGGGCTGGCTCGGCTACGGTATGTGGGGCTGCCTGAAAAGCCGCGTCGTGTTGCTTTTGGCAGAGCGGTGCTGTAATTAAGGCCGAGCGGTGGAAACGGGCCGCCGGGCATCTAGCAGGCGGACGCTGGCGGCCACAGAGGGCATTTTAAGGGGACGTACGTCACCGCCGGAGGAGATCTTCTCATTTTTCTGAGCGAACACCTCCGGGATCATCTGCTCTGGGGATCCCCCGTCACCGACAGACGTCCGAGTCTGTGATAAACGCCTCCACAGACGGACTTATGAAATAAAGATGTTATCCTTTAACCCACCGGAGGCCTCGCTTGTCCGCCGGAGCTAAACGTGGCTCGTGGGCCGATCCCGGGTGGGTCCCCACATGACTAAGTTTGCTTCCAAATAAACTTTGTTTGATGGTTTTCAAGGCTCCAAACACACAGAAAGGTCGAGGGGGGGTTAATTGGCTGCAGTTCCACGGCGAGGGGTTAAACACGGCGGCCATTAGGGAACTTTCGGGGGGGTTTTCTGGCTTTTATGATTTCTAGAAGAGTCCTGAGAGGATATGATACAATCTGTGGTGTAATCTGCTGGGATCTAGTGGCTAATGCACACTTTCACAGCACTAATGATGATAATGATCCCTACTGGAAAGCTTCTCTCTTCTACTTTGCTGTTTTCTCGACCGCTGGATCAAAAAACAGCAACAACAACAAACTGCTACGAATATAAAACACTAAAGAAATGAGCAGAATATCTAATAAATCAATAAATATACATAAAGATACAAAATAAAATCATGTAGATGTTCTAAAATAAAAGTGTGGGAAGAACGGGAGGGATTACTCGAAGGCTTTTAATGTGAAATGCCACTAGCTACCAGAATAAAAGTCATTTTATACTCATTGTTAAAACTTTGCTGTTTTTTCAGCGAGTAAACTCAGCACTTTAATGCAGGGGTTTCAAAATAAAAGCGTGTTAGGGACAGCGGGGATTAATCAAAGGCTTTTATTGTGAAACATCTATGCAGGAAGTGCCCAAGTATCAAGCGTCATTGACGGTTATTAACCTGCAGCATGCAATTATTGATTATTAACACATCCAGTATTCAATTATTGAACGGCAGATCTTAAACTTTTAGTTTATAGGATATAAAAACAGTATCATTAACATATTTATTTAAAAAACAAACAAATAAAGTAGAATATTTAATAAATAGATAAATATACCTCGCTACCAGAACAAAAGTCTAGATCCCTGTTTGTTTTAATCCTAACCCTTTCACAATAAAGGTCTTTTATTCGGACACAAAAAGTGACCTCAGGCTGGATAAATTATTGAAACGTGTGATAAAAACCTCCTTAAGTGGAAACGGCTTTTCTCTCACGATGACTTTCTGTGCGTGAGGAAGCTTCTCCGACCGAAAGCTCAGGTGGTGAAATATTAAAGGGACGTGGGGGTTTAGCAGAAGAAGAAGAAGAAGAAGAAGTGGGTCTCTGCCCGGGGAGGCTGCTGTACGGTGCAGCTTTAATATTGGATGAGGAACATGGCCGCCTCCGCAGACACACTACAGGAAGCTGCTCCTCACCCTCTATCTGTTCACAACGGACAGGATTAAACATTCAGGAGGGAGGGAGGGAGAGAGAGAGACAGACAGACAGACAGACAGGAGGACAGACAGCTGTCTCACCTTCAGGTGACTCCTCCTGGACGTACGTCCCCGTCAGGTACCTGTGCACCAGCGCAGACTTCCCGCTGGCCAGGTTACCCACAATGCCCTGGTGGGGGAGGGATGGGTCAGTGACAGGTGGTACAGTCATGTGACTACAGCTGTTTTATCAGGGCGGTACCTCCCTCCACCAGGAAACATTCACTGTCACCTGTTTTTATCTTCTAGTTCTCTTTAACTGTCCTCCATGTTTCACACATCTATCATGTAACGCCTCATTAACATATCTCACCACAAACGATCAGACAGGTGCTAAGGTGGGTAACAGACACTCACCACTTTGAGCTCCGGCACCGTCCGGCTCAGCGTCCACTCCTGACTGTTCACAAACGCATCTGGAAGAGAAACAAGCCAAGTCAGGTGAGGGGACTCGTGGTGCCTTCAGGTGCGGTCGCTTTCAGCACGTTAACAAGAGAACTCCTGAGTGATGCTGTCATGGCCTCCTGCTTTAACCTCCATTTTCAGTCGCTTAGCAACAGCATTCACATGGCGTGAAGAGCTCGAACAGCGAGCGAGTCGTGTACTCGACTCATAGAGACAGGTAGAGACAACAGGTAGACAGGTAGAAACAGGTAGAGACAACAGGTAGACACAGGTAGAGACAACAGGTAGACACAGGTAGAGACAGGTAGAGACAGGTAGAGACAACAGGTAGACACAGGTAGACACAGGTAGAGACAACAGGTAGACACAGGTAGAGACAACAGGTAGAAACAGGTAGACACAGGTAGAGACAGGTAGAGACAACAGGTAGACAGGTAGAAACAGGTAGAGACAACAGGTAGACAGGTAGAAACAGGTAGACACAGGTAGAGACAGGTAGAGACAGGTAGAGACAACAGGTAGACAGGTAGAAACAGGTAGAGACAACAGGTAGAGACAACAGGTAGACAGGTAGAAACAGGTAGAGACAACAGGTAGAGACAACAGGTAGACAGGTAGGCACAGGTAGAGACAACAGGTAGAGACAACAGGTAGACAGGTAGGCACAGGTAGAGACAGGTAGAGACAACAGGTAGACACAGGTAGAGACAACAGGTAGACAGGTAGAAACAACAGGTAGAGACAGGTAGAGACAACAGGTAGACAGGTAGAAACAGGTAGAGACAACAGGTAGACACAGGTAGAGACAACAGGTAGACACAGGTAGAGACAGGTAGAGACAGGTAGAGACAACAGGTAGACACAGGTAGACACAGGTAGAGACAACAGGTAGACACAGGTAGAGACAACAGGTAGAAACAGGTAGACACAGGTAGAGACAGGTAGAGACAACAGGTAGACAGGTAGAAACAGGTAGAGACAACAGGTAGACAGGTAGAAACAGGTAGACACAGGTAGAGACAGGTAGAGACAGGTAGAGACAACAGGTAGACAGGTAGAAACAGGTAGAGACAACAGGTAGAGACAGGTAGAAACAGGTAGACACAGGTAGAGACAACAGGTAGACAGGTAGAAACAGGTAGAGACAACAGGTAGACACAGGTAGAGACAGGTAGAGACAACAGGTAGACACAGGTAGAGACAACAGGTAGAAACAGGTAGAGACAGGTAGAGACAACAGGTAGACACAGGTAGAATAAACAGGTAGAAACAGGTAGAGACAGGTAGAGACAGGTAGAATAAACAGGTAGACACAGGTAGAATAAACAGGTAGAAACAGGTAGAGACAGGTAGAGACAGGTAGAATAAACAGGTAGAGACAGGTAGAATAAACAGGTAGAGACAGGTAGAGACAGGTAGAATAAACAGGTAGAAACAGGTAGAGACAGGTAGAGACAGGTAGAATAAACAGGTAGACACAGGTAGAATAAACAGGTAGAAACAGGTAGAGACAGGTAGAGACAGGTAGAATAAACAGGTAGAAACAGGTAGAGACAGGTAGAGACAGGTAGAATAAACAGGTAGAAACAGGTAGAGACAGGTAGAGACAGGTAGAATAAACAGGTAGAGACAGGTAGAATAAACAGGTAGAGACAGGTAGAATAAACAGGTAGAGACAGGTAGAATAAACAGGTAGAGACAGGTAGACACAGCAGGTAGAAAAAGCAGGTAGACACAGGTAGAACCAGTCTGTCTGAACAGCCTGTCTGGGCCTTGCTGACTGAATGTGGGAGTGTGTTCAGATCCAGAGTGAGGCAGTGAGGCTCAGAGGTCATGGGAAATGAGGGGTGATGGTGGTGGAGGCCAAATGATTCTCCTCCCACACACACACACACACACACACACAGACACACACACACAAACACACACACACACACACACACACACACACACACACACACACACACACACACACACACACACACACACACACACACACACACACACAGACACAGCTGTTATCAGGGAGGTGTCGTCCTTCTCCACTCTTTACTCAACACAAACACAAACTCCACACTGAAGCTGCCACTTTAGCTTAATGTGATCAAACCGGATCATTGTGGATCTACGGAGGTAAAATACCTGCTGTGCAACAGAAATAGATCAATAAGATCCTTTAGGTTTAACCACAAACAGCACACACACCAGACTACATTCACTAAAACAGGGATTTTAGCTCACAGATTACAGGAGCTGCTGCTCTGCTGCTGCCTTGATTGATAAGCTTGTCTTTGTTATTAGGTGACTTTGGTGTTTTAAATGGTTATTTCTGATCAAACTTAATATCTGTGTAACACAGATAGTCAGGAGTAAACCAGCAACACCTGAGCTCTGTGATGTAAAAAGACTGTTTTTGTAAATGGAGTCTGGTTGATGGAGAAATACCTCACAGAACACAGGAGCTGCTGCCTCCATCAGTCAGTGTGTTTGGGTCACATAAATATTAATATGATTCCAAAATCACAAATTAACACAAACTAACCAACTGCGGCAGCAGCAGACCAGCAGCTCCGCCATTTTCTTGTAATCACATGGTCTGTCATGGTGGTATTGGTGGCGGTGAAATGTTCATGGGAACATAATCTAGTGTGAAAACTACAGCCATTTTATCGCTCTCTTCAAAGCCACCAGACTCCATTGACAAAAACAGTGATTTTACAGAGGGGTTGCTGGTCCACCGCTGCCTTGATCTGTCAGTGTGTTTGTGTTATTGTGTGACTTTGGTGTTCTAAAGGGTCAGTTCAGATCCAACACAATATCTGTGTAACACATAATAACACAAACAAACTAAACGATGGAGGCAGCAGTAGACCAGCAGCTCCCATGTGCCGTGAGGTAAAAGATTACCGTTTTTTGAATGGAGTTTGGTGTAATTGAGGACAGCGATACAACGGCTGTTTGTGGTTAAACCAAAAGGATCTTCCAGGTCTCTCTCTGTAGGGATCCTTTCCATGATGCTGTCACACACTCAGAATAACACTCTGAGCCTGTCAGTGGATCAAACAAGCTCTTAATAGTTCGTTCTTACAGTCATTTCGACCCCAAAACATGAAAAACACCAGAGTTCTCCTTAAAAGGACAAATTAAAACCACCTAAATGACTTCAAAACCCCGTTCAAGGACCACTACACCCTCCTCAAGGATCCCCAGAACCGCCTTGAGGTCACGAGCGCCCACTTTAACGTGATCACGGTCATCCTCGGCTGTACAGACACCATTAACCCTGACACCTCTGCCCTGTGTTAAGTAGGCCAGTGGGCCACGTCCACTTAGAGCCTTCAGTCCCCTTTTATTAATTCATCAGCAGCAATCTGTGTCAGCCTATAGACCCACAATGCATCTCCAGAGAGTCCTAAAAGCCTCCGACAACAACGACGTCTGCATTAAAGCAGAAAGACACGACAATATTCTTTATGTGCACGACCGTGTTCCCCACGTTCAAGACTTTTCCAGGATGTACAAGCGCTCTTCTTCTCTGATATTAAAAAGGGTCTATGTGACGTCTAAAAAAAGCTGTTTTTCCAGTACCAGCAGGGGTTAAGTTTATGTTTATATATTCCAGGAATTCCAGAGGGAGCAGTGACACATTTGATTTTTGTGTTTTAAACGTGTTTCCCCTGTTTTTTCTGTGATATTTTGCCTCGATCAAAGTGGGTTTCTCTTGAGCCACAGTGTGACGTCACCGCACACTAAATCAGCTGAAATATGAACAGAGTCTGGTTAGGATTCAGATTTTTGGAGTTTTTAATAAAACAGATGTAGAAATGAAAAGTAACAAACCAAACAACTTGTTCAGTGCTGCTATCAAACTATTAGTACTACTATTAATTATTCTTTTAAGATTTCTTACTACTCTGAATTGCTTTAAAAGGCCTTGGGCCCAGAAACATGTCAGAAAAGCTCTACTACTGTTGTTTCCCACAGCTGTTGTGTTTTTCTCCAGATGTTGCTAAGATACCGTGCGAATCAGGAAGTAACACTTGACTCTTTCATAGTAAAAGCCCTTAATTTGGATCCTGGTGCTCTCTGCTGCTGCCCCGTGTGTGTGGTTAGTATCCGCCTGGAAAGAATCCAGAGAGAAGCGTCCCTATTGGCCGGCGGACGCACACAGGGGGACATTGTTGAGGTTTTTACAAACGCCGGCCTGTGTCGGAGCGACCCCTCCCTCTCTGCCAGGCAGGATGTTGATCCAGCTGCTTCCTGTTTTCTGGGGCCCTCCAGTTCCCCTCTGCTGGGTCCCAGTTCGACCCACCGACGAGGGCAGCCATTGGCCGCCTCGCCAGGTGACCGAACTACCCGAACGAACCCTGATTTAAATTACATAAGCATCCTTAAAGGGGGTAACTGCAGTACTTTTTAACCTGGGTCCTATTTGAACATGACTGACAACATTACATAAAGGATCCCTGTTATATCGCTTTCTTCAAAGCCACCAGACTCCATTGACAAAAACAGTCATTTTACCTCGCACAACGCAGGAGCTGCTCAGTGTAGTTGCTGTGGTTTTGGTGTTTTACCATATTAGTTAAGATCCAAACAAACTGTTTAAAAGACAAAAGTCACACAATAACACACACAAACAGACAGATTGAGGCAGCAGTAGATCAGCTACTTCTGTGTTCTGTGAGGTAAAACTGCTGTTTTTGTCAATGGAGTCTGGTACTGAAGACGGCCTTATAATGGCTGTTTCAGGTTAAGTTGTGCCACTGACGGGCTCAGAGTGTTATTCTAAGTGTGTGACAGCATCATGGAAAGGATCCCTACAGAGAGAGACCTGGTTTAACCACAAACAGCACACACACCAGACTACATTCACTAAAACAGGGATTTTAGAGAACAGGACACAGGAGCTGCTGCTCTGCTGCTGCCTTGATCGGTTAGTTTGTCTTTGTTATCATGTGATTTTGGTGTTTTAAATGTTTATTTCTGATCAAACTTAATATTTGTGTAACACAGATAGAGGCAGGAGTAAACCAGCAACACCTGAGCTCTGCGAGGTAAAATTACTGTTTTTGTAAATGGAGTCTGGTTGATGGAGAAAAAGTTGTTATATTTTCATATTTTGAGTTGCAGAAATATTTTGTTGGATTTGAACTAATCATTTAAAACACCAGAGTCACGCGGTCAGCTGACTGGATCAACCAATCACAGGATGAGCACCAGGCAGGCGACAGGGAGATAAAAGAGGAAAGCTGATCGGACAAAACTGTGCTGAGTTGGCAGGTTTCACAGGGGCTTCTGGGTAAAAAGGTGACACACAAACATCTGGGAATCTGTGGGCAGCACACCTGAACTCCATCAATCCATCAGTCAGGAAGAGGAGGAAGAAGGGGAAGAGGAGGAGGAGGAGGAGGAGGAGGTGTTTCTATGAGTGATTACATTATAATAAATAAAGAACAAAAACCACAAAAGGTTTTCTGGATAAAAAAAACAAACAACCTGCTTCACCTCCTGAATGACGGAGCGAATGATGAAGAGGGAGATGATGGAGAAAGAGGAAGAGGAGGAAAACAGATGGAGTGAAGCAGATGGACGGAGATGAAGAGAAGCAGAGCTCCTCCACTTCATCGTCGCTCAGGGAGGAAAAACTTAGAAATGAGAGCGAGCGTCAAGGGACTGACAACACTCCTCCATCACTCCTCCATCACTCCTCCATCACTCCTCCATCACTCCTCCATCACTCCTCCATCATCTCTCCCTCCATCTCTCTATACCTCCATCCATCAAAACATGGATTACAGTTATGACTTTCATGTCAAAATTCTCATTTTGTTTAATCTCAAGGGTCTGACTTTAATCTCTAGAATCTGACTAATCTCTAAAATCTGACTCTAATCTCTGTATCTTGACTCTAATCTCTGTATCCTGACTCTAATCTCTGTATCCTGACTCTAATCTCTGTATCTTGACTCTAATCTCTGCATCCTGACTCTAATCTCTAAAGTCTAACTCTAATCTCTGCATCCTGACTCTAATCTCTGTATCCTGACTCTAATCTCTAAAATCTAACTCTAATCTCTGCATCCTGACTCTAATCTCTGTATCTTGACTCTAATCTCTGTATCCTGACTCTAATCTCTAAAGTCTAACTCTAATCTCTAAAGTCTAACTCTAATCTCTAAAGTCTAACTCTAATCTCTAAAGTCTAACTCTAATCTCTAAAGTCTAACTCTAATCTCTGCATCCTGACTCTAATCTCTGTATCCTGACTCTAATCTCTAAAATCTAACTCTAATCTCTGTATCCTGACTCTAGTCTCTGCATCCTGACTCTAATCTCTGCATCCTGACTCTAATCTCTAAAATCTAACTCTAATCTCTGTATCCTGACTCTAGTCTCTGCATCCTGACTCTAATCTCTGTATCCTGACTCTAATCTCTAAAATCTAACTCTAATCTCTGTATCCTGACTCTAGTCTCTGCATCCTGACTCTAATCTCTGCATCCTGACTCTAATCTCTGTATCCTGACTCTAATCTCTGTATCCTGACTCTAATCTCTAAAGTCTAACTCTAATCTCTAAAGTCTAACTCTAATCTCTGTATCCTGACTCTAATCTCTAAAATCTAACTCTAATCTCTGTATCCTGACTCTAATCTCTGCATCCTGACTCTAATCTCTGCATCCTGACTCTAATCTCTGCATCCTGACTCTAATCTCTAAATCTGGAGCGAGCCTCTTGGGACTGAAAACCCTCGTCCTTCCCTCTGCGCTGCAGAAACACCTCAGAGGAAGCCTTCAAAGTGAAGCGCTCCCAGAATAATCTCTTTCATTTCACTCCTCTGGTTCTATTTCTACGCTCGGTTCTCCCTCAGCGAGCAGGAGAACACGTGAGCTGACATCCTGATTCACAGTCAAAGAAGAAGAAGAATTTAATATATATATTTATATTTAAGGTTTAATTCTATCACAAATAAAATAAAGGAGCTTTTTACATCAACGTTTTTAGAGCAAACCCACAAAAACTGATTCAAACACCATTTAAACCAAAACCTAAACCACTGGAGTCCTTAAACTCTCAGCAGGATCAAACTTGAGGTCCTTAAACCCTAAATAATGAAGCCCGTCAAGATGACCAGGACCATAAAAACCACCAGGCCTCCCCCCATAAAACCTGTGAAACCTAAGACCTGGATCCAGACTCTAAATCTCCCAGCAAACCAGGACCTTTAACCTCTGGACACAAACGTCCCAAAACCTTTGAAGGAAACTTAAGAAGCCTGAACTTTTAGCCCCGAACTTAAAGTTCAGAGTGAGGCAGGATTTTACAACACGACCGGAACGTTTAACGTCAAAAACCTGAAGACTTTGACTCTGACTTTAATCTACAGAATGTGACTTTAATCTAAAGAATGTGACTTTAATAAGGCTAACAGGTAGGATGAGGACTTTAGCGTGATGCTAACGACGGCCTCACCTGTTAGAATGAGGACTTTAGCGTGATGCTAACGACGGCCTCACCTGTTAGAATGAGGACTTTAGCGTGATGCTAACGACGGCCTCACCTGTTAGAATGAGGACTTTAGCGTGATGCTAACGACGGCCTCACCTGTTAGAATGAGGACTTTAGCGTGATGCTAACGACGGCCTCACCTGTTAGAATGAGGACTTTAGCGTCATGCTAACGACGGCCTCACCTGTTAGGATGAGGACTTTAGCGTCATGCTAACGACGGCCTCACCTGTTAGGATGAGGACTTTAGCGTGATGCTAACGACGGCTGCACCTGTTAGAATGAGGACTTTAGCGTGATGCTAACGACGGCCTCACCTGTTAGAATGAGGACTTTAGCGTGATGCTAACGACAGCCTCACCTGTTAGAATGAGGACTTTAGCGTGATGCTAACGACAGCCTCACCTGTTAGAATGAGGACTTTAGCGTGATGCTAACGACGGCCTCACCTGTTAGGATGAGGACTTTAGCGTGATGCTAACGACGGCTCTGTGTTGGCAGATTATGGAGACTTATTACTGTTTGCTATCATCCCACCCAAAGATCTTTTATCTATAAACTGAGACTCAATTTCTAACCAGAACACAAAACCTAAAAAAGCCTGAGTACTGACAGAAATGAGCTTGAGAGAAAACTACTTTTACTTGAAAACGACATGTCTGTGTTACGTAAGAGCTCCACAAAGGCCGAGTGTTTACGTGAAGGCAGCTGGAGGACAGGAACAAACGGGACAACAAAGAACCTCGAGGACCCAAAATCTGCTCTAACGAGGTCTGAACCGTTACCGTCCGGTTCGATTAGCCTCAAAGCCTCTGGGGGGGAGACGGGGGGGAGGAGGAAGAGCGACAGAACAAGATGAAGATCAGAACATGCAAATAGAGGAACAGTTTCATTCCCCTGCTGGGACCCAACATGTCGGACATGGAAGTTAACGATCAGTTCGATAAGAACACTCCACTGTAGCTGATAAGAACCAGACTGAAAACATTTTACTGACACGCTCAAAGCTGGACAAACTGGACCGGACTGACCTGAGCGCTGACTCCTGACTTTACTCTTTACCGTGGTTAGGTTTTTATGGGGAATAACCTCAGATCCCTGACTTTAATCTCTAAATCCTGACTTTAATCTGGGAATTCTTACATTATTTCTAATCAGAATTATGTTTTTATGGACAATAAACTCAATTTAAACTTTAAGCTCTGAGTTCTGAGACTGAAGTCAGACTTTAGAGGACTTTAGAGGAAGAGTCAGAGGAAAACGTGGACGGACGGATGGGAGCAGATCGAGATCCCAAATAAGAAACTGAGATGAGACCCAAACGGTGACGGTCAGAGGACGTGGACTCTGATGGACTCTGATGGACTCTGATGGACTCTGATGTCAGCAGCAGGAAGATGTGAGCTCACATCAGACTGGTGTTTAAAGTCACCTGGATCCCAGCCGGACCAGGACTGAACTCCCAACACGGTGGCAGCGATCCACATGAGGAGCTGGGGGGGGGGGGGCAGACGGCCGGAGGATAAATGAGGTGATTCTGGGATGTTGATCCCAGGAGAAGAGCTGCTGGCTTCACTCGGCCAAACAGTCACAGCTTTGGAATCAGTGACGCAGCCAATAGAAAGGTTTGTTTTCTGTTCCCGGCAGAAGAACCTTTATTTACACGACGGACAGACGGTTCTCTTTTCTGGGACGAAGCTACTGATCGATCTGATCGTTTGGTCCACACAGTTTGACAAAACCAACAAATATTTACATCTCAGAGAGCAAAACTGTTCAGACGATCCCAAACAACCTCCTGGACACACGTCAGGTCCCTTTAGTGAGAACGAGTTACTCACCTGACTTTATTTCTGGGAGAACTGACTGTCACTGACAATAAACTCACCATTCAGACTTTAATCTCTACATTTTAACGATTTTAGGAATTCTTGTTATTGACAATAAGATAAGATGCTGTTTTCTTTTAGGGACATAAACCACCTGAGGACACTAGAGCGGGAACAGGTAGTCGATTAGTCGATTAGTCGCCGACTACTTTGACAATCAAATAATCGTTTGGTGTGTTGGTTAAAGTGAGTTTCTTCCTCCTCTCCCTCAGAGTCAAAATCAGCTAAATTTTGAACAGAGTCTGGTTGAGAGTTTTCAGTAACACTGATGTACAGACCGTCACACTGGTACTTCACTGTAAACTATTTCTGAGGGTTGTGGACAAACAAGACGTTTGAGGACGTCGTCTTTGGGCTTCAGGAACTCTGCTCGACATTTTCTGGACCAAACAACTGATGGATTCATCTACTAGGAATAACTGTGAGCTGCAGCCCAACAGAAAATCATAAAACAACCAACAGCGGTCTACAAACGAAGAAATCAGGAGCCGTTTCAGCTCCAACTGCAGCCAAGAGTCCTTAAAAACAAAGGCAGCGGCCGAGAGCTGGAGGGAAGAGGAGAGCGGAGGGAGGGATGAAGAGGACGGGAGGGGAAGTCAGAGATAAAAGACTGGTGGAGAGAGAGAAACAGCATCAGAGACAATGAAGAATAGATGGCAGCCGGCCAACACACCACACACACACACCACACACACACACACACACACTGCTCCTCTGTGGTTTGTTGTGTGTTATAACATGCGGCCCTGCTGCGGCACAACGCCGGCTGCCGGCCTGCCGTGTGCCGAGGCAGACGGTGAAGCCAGGAAACGTCGTCCTCTGATCGTTTCTTTTCTAAATAAACTGCTTTGCTCTGTTTTTTCCTGCAGCTGCTTTGATGGAAAACGGTCGGCCGCGACGTCCTCGCTGATATGAAAACAATCATCTCATTAGAGCAGCAGGCATCAGAGAACATCTGATATTTTTGCATCAGAGGTGAATGGATGTGTTGATTAATTGATGGTTTGTGTTGTTATCCTGAGGATCCCTACAGAGACAGACCTGTAAGAGCCTTTAATATCGCTTTCTTCAAACACACCAGACTCCATTGAAAAAAACAGTCATTTTACACGGGCGCTGCTGGTCAACTCCTGCCTTGATCAGATAGCTTGTTTCTGTTATTCTGTGATTTTGGTGTTTTAAAGGGTTCATTTAGATCCAATGAAAAAATGCTGTGTAACAAACAATAACACAAACTAACTAACTGATGGAGGCAGCGGTAGATTAGCAGCTCCTGTGTTCTGGGAGGTAAAATTACTGTTTTTGTCAATGGAGTCTGGTGTGTTAGAGGAGAGAGAATGAGAAATAACTGAACATGATTAACTGATGGTTTGTGCACTAGATCTTTGTGTTTGTTCAAGGTGTCAGAGGTGAATTATGGAGGTGGCTCTTCACATAAACCTTTAAATGTCGGTCAGACCTGCAGACGGAGATCATCTCAGATATCTGACGGGCCAACATGACGTCAGACGTGTAAATAATAGAAAGCAGAAGCAGCAGCTGCGCCATATGTAAAATAAAACTCATTGTTTTTGCCAGCAGCCTCAGAGTCAGAGCCGACCTTTGAGTGACCGCTGGCTGCTTTCTGCCTCAGCGGCTGGTCATCCGCCGCAGCCAAACCTGGCCTCCGTTGGCTGGTAGCTGCTGGTAATTACGGCACGCCGCTGCCAAACGCACGCCAACATCCTGCAGGGTTTGGCCCGGGTCGACCTCTCCGCCCTGGAGCTCTGCCAAGGAGCATCTGTGAGGCAGGAGGGGAGCAGTCGGGGCCCAGGTCCTGGCGATTTACAGCCGACTGACGGGCTTAAAGGTGCGTCGGCGAGGGGCTTTATAACCACGAGGAGGCGAGAGCGAGGTGGTGGTCAACGGTTCAAGGAGAATCAAACCACTAAAACTATGGTTATTATTGATTATTAGGAAACTGTAATATATACAGTATATGGAGGAACATATTTGATGTAAGCGTGCACTGAAAACATCCAATAAAATCACCAGACTCCATTGAAAAAAACAGTAATTTTAACCTCGCAGAACACAGGAGCTGCTGGTCTCCTGCTGCCTTGATTGGTTAGTTAGTTTGTGTTATTGCGTGACTTTGTGTTTAAATGGTCAGTTTGGCCCAAAATAACATGTTAGTTCACTGATTGAAGCAGCAGTCCACCAGCGAACTCCTGTGTTCTACGACGCAAAATTGCTGATTTTGTGAATGAAGTCTGGTGGCATTGAAGGGGCCAAAGAGGGAAGACTCCCTCCACATTCACAGCAGACACAGGTATGTACACCTGACATCATGAAGACATCACAGGCCTGTCGTGTGTCCTGAGGCATCCTGAGAATCCCACAATGCAGCGTGACGCACGGCGGTCATCTAACTGGTTCTTACTAAAGTTAGCAGGTAAACATGAAGAGCAGGTGACACCTCAGGACTGTAACAACACACCTGGGATGGACACACCCCGATGACACACACACACACACCTCAGCTTCTTTTCCTCTGTAGGATAAAAATACCAGAATACAATTTTTAAAAATACATAAATATATTCTGAAAATCAGATTCAGGAAAGTAGAACAATTTAAAAAATAAAGTAAAATAAACGAGCAGCCCCACAAGTCCCCCCAAAATGTTCTAAATAACAATAAAAATAATAAGCGTGAGTCGTTTTAGTCAAAAATCTAAATATTTGCTGCCTCCAGATTCTCCAGTTTGACGACTTCCTGTTTTATTTCACCGTAAACTGAACATCTTTGTTTTGTGGGAACTATTCTCTGACGCCACGTGTTTCCTCGCTGGACCTCCGAGCCGGCGTGATGAAAGTGTGTCAACGCTCGGCCCGATAAACAGACCTCATGTCTGCTTTGTTTACCAGCGCTGGTGGGCCGGTGGGCCGGTGGGCACCGCAGAGCCAAACAAACTGAGCGTAGGAATGCAGCACCGTCAGCTTTTCCACTGGAGGTCAGAGGAGCTGGTTCAAGGTCCTCTTTCTACCCAGCTGTCACTCAACACTCAAAATATGTAAAAAATAGCTTTAAAATCAGAGGACCAATACAACAAGACAAGTGGAAAGATTAGGAACCATCGCTCTCTTCAGAGCCACCAGACTCCATTCACAAAAACACTCATTTTATCTCATCCAACAAAGGAGTTACTGGTCTACTGCTGCTTCCATCAGTGAGCAAAGACGTTGGTTCAGCTCTGAAAAAACCCTTTAAAACACCAAAATCACACAATAACACAACCAAACTACCGGATGGAGGCAGCAGCAGAGCAGCAGCTCCTGTGTCCGGCAAGCTAAAATGACTGTTTTAGTGAATGTAGTCTGGTGTGTTTGAAGAGAGCGATATAACGGCTGTAGCAGTGTTTTGCTGAGCTGCAAGGAAGCAAAACACTTCTGTTCCTGTTATTTCCAATCAGGGACACACACACACACACACACACCTGCAGGGCGAAGCAGGCTGGCAGGTTTGAATTGATGATCTCTGGTACAAACACACTCGGATCTAATGGTGCCATTGTCTTAACACACACACACACACACACACTCAGTAGGATCATGGGTGGAGTGTGGCTGTTTGTCGCCTCAGGGCAGGGTGTATATATGTGTGTGTGTGTGTGTGTCTGTGTTGGGGGTTAACCCGCTGTCTGACTGTGACAAATCAGAGTGGCGCTGCCTCATCAGTCACATGTGGCATCATCATCATCATCATCAACAACAACATCATATTATCTCGGCCTTTCGCCCTTCACCCCATTTTTCTGCCTCTTCACACATCATCAGGACACGTCTGTCTGCTTCCTCCTCTCTCTGTCTTCACCTGGTGTTCAGATGCCAATAATATAACATCATGCTTTAACCACTTTTTCAAACACACCAGACTCCATTAAAAAAAACAGCAATTTTACCTCACCAAACAGAGGAGCTGCTCTTCTACTACTGACCTCGATCAGTTAATTTGTTTGTGTTATTGTGTGAATTTGGTGATTTAAAGGGCTCATTTGTATCTGAACTGATGTGATAAATCCCCACAACTAGACTCAGCAGCTCCTGTGTCCTGCCAGGTAAAAATGACGGGTTTTGTCAATGGAGTCTGGTGACTTTGAAGAAGGCGATATTCCTGCTTCTGTAGGGATCCATTGCCCTTTGTGTATTTAAAATCTCTTAGTTTCTTGTTATCTTCGTAATCTCAGAGCTCGTGTTTTCTTTCTGTCGCCTGTTTTTATGTTCTAATCGATAAAATGTGAACTTCTCAGGTAGATTTACAGCCAGCTGTGGCTGCTTTAAAGACTCCTGGACTGGATTTAGACGTCTAAATATTACTGTTATCGTGTTTTATGGATTCAATTTATCTCTTGTTTTTCTTCTCTCCTGCTGGTTTGTTTTGATGAGTAAAAAAGAGACGAAAGAAGCTTCATTTGAATTTGGCAGTCAGGCCGTCCAGTGTGTGTGTGTGTGTGTGTGAGTGTGTCTGTGTGTGAGTGTGTCTGTGCTTCTGCCTGGCAATTTCCCCCGTCACCATTAATTAAACCTGTCCGACAGGTAACGACACACACACACACACACACCTGCTCCCTCATGAACAACTTGTTCTCTTTTCAGGACAAACGTAGTTAATGAACTTCTTCTTTGTTAAAATCTCTTTCTTTTGGTTGAATACTTATTAAAGACGTCAGAGTGACACTGATTATTATTATCACTGTAATTATTATGGTTAATAAGAGCATCATAAACATCTTTCATTAGATTAGAAGACATTTGATAGCACTTCTAATTGTTTATAATTGCATTACTAACTAATTTATTGAGTTATAACAATTGTTAAACCTTTACTGCTTTATTAAGATATTGTATTTATTAGCAGTCTTCTCTTGTGAGGACTCCTGTCTGATTTATCCTGTATTTGTGGGCATTTATACCTGTACAAAGGTCACTTTTAATGGCAATACCATATATTCACACACACACACACACACACACACACACACACACACACACACACACACACACACACACACACACACACACACACACACACACACACACACACACACACACACACACACACACACACACACACACACACACACACACACACACGAAACAGTGTGTTTCTGATGTAAATCACCAAGTTACGTCTGTATATTCAGCTAAAGACAACAGAGACGCTGCAGAACCTGCCTGAGAATCGTCACATTTTTCACTTTTCTTCAGTATAAAACTCATCCAGTGACATCTGTCCGTACGTCCACGGCTGCGTTACAAACAGGAAGTGCTGCAAGCCAAAACGGCTAAAACATAAACATGTATCGGCTAAAAGACGGGACTCAAACCAACGTGACGCTACAAGAACCTGCCTGGAGCTGACATTTGCTACAACAGAGCAGAGAGGCTAAAAATGGCCGAAATATGAGTGAGATCAGGACTGGAGAGAAATCAGCGCCAAGCTAGCTGATGCTAGCTGATGGAGCAATCACAGTTGGAGGCTTTATGAGCACCATATTTCCTTTTTTATGTAAGACTGTAGTACAAAAACATCACAACATCACTTTTTCCAAATGAAGACACAGCTGAAAAAAATAAATATCCCCAAAATGTGCCTAAGTAAGACAATTCTTCTTGGTTATTCGAAGATAAGACAGTTTCATAAGAGACGCTGCAGTATTTCCTCATTTTTCATTTTAATTCAATATCCCCTGACAGTGTGTGTGTGTGTGTGTGTGAGACAGTTGTTCATTAGGTCTCCAGCCTGCAGCAGAACAATCAGACGCAGGAGAGAAGAGGAGGATCCACCAGCAGGAGTACATTTACACAAGCGCACCAGACTCCATTAAAAAAAACAGCGATTTTACACAGGAGGTGCTGGTTTACAGCGAGTTGACAGCAAGTGGTAGTTTTACTTCTGGTTATAAAAGTACATTTTGATGCTAATAAGTAGGATTTTGAACGCAGTACTTCTACACTTTAGTATTAGTACTTTTACTGAAAGGAGTATCGTAGCGTCTTGTAGCCACACACACACACACACACACACCACTGATTGATGACTGTGGGTTTTTATTAAAAAACAAATCTCCTGGTATTGCCGCTATTTCCTCCAGATGTGTGTTCACGCTACACACACAAACACACACACACACACGCCTGAGGGAAAACCAGGAAATGTTGGAGTGGAGTTTTAAAGAGTGAGTTCGGATCTGAACGCGTTACAGAAGCCACAGCAGCTCCTGTGTCCTGTTCTCTAAAATCCCTGTTTTAGTGAATGTAGTCTGGTGTGTGTGCTGTTTGTGGTTAAACCAAAAGGATCTTCCAGGTCTCTCTCTGTAGGGATCCTTTCCATGATGCTGTCACACACTTAGAATAACACTCTGAGCCTGGCAGGGGCAAACCTACACCAGAAAACAGTCGTTATAGCGCTCTCTTCAAAGCCACCAAACTCCATTAACAAAAACAGTGATTTTACTCCACAGGACACAGAGGGTGCTGGTCCAGTTTCTAGGTTAGTAAGTTTGAATTATTGTGTGATTTTGATGGTTTAAAGTTAGTTTGGATCCAACACAATATTTGTATCACACACAATAACACAAACAAACAAACCAATCAAGGCAGCAGCAGAGCAGCAGCTCCTGTGTTCTTTGAGCTAAAATCACTGTTTTTGTGAATGTAGTCTGGTGTGTCCAGGTCTCTCTCTGTAGGGGTCAATAATGGTGTGACACACTAATAATACTAGAATTACCCTTCAGTAATTGTATTTAAACATTTTTTAAACTTTAACCTCTGTGAGTCTCAGGAGCAGTGAGAACCACGTTTCTACTCAGCGTACCCAGACGGTGCTGACCTCTGACCCCGGCCGCCGCCACCGCCGTGCGTCTGGCCTGCTCAGTATTCATATCAGGCCTCACGTCACACACACATTGTGTCAGGTTGAATAAGAACACACACACACACACAGAGGGGGGGGGGGCAGCAGGCCTGGGTTGAGGTCAGCACATGACCTGTGGCCACCCTGAGCACAAAGCACTCTGGGTAATAACAGCTGAAATTCACACCTTCACACATTCATTACCACTGCTTGTTATTTAACTCTAAAGTTTCTTTTTTCCTCATTGGCAGACGTGGTGATGATTCTGCTTCAGCGTCTTTATAATTCAGGGAAAAACTTCACAGATATAAAAATAGTTCCCTGAAAGCTGCTGCAGACCGTCAGCGTGACACATTCAGACTAAAAAGTGATATTTAAAGCTGGATGTGAGCGGAGGAAGGCGGTCGGCAGCAGGGTGGAAACATGCTGACGGGTGAGCACGGTGTCCTCTAACATTAGCATTATCCCTCCTCTGACCTCAGATCTGTCACAGCGATGTCCAGGCTGTAAGCTGACGGAGGCCTACTGTACCCACTGCTGTACACACCGAGTCTGTGTGTGTGGGTGTGAAATGAGGGGGAGGGTCCTCAGACTGTCAACAAGAGAATAAACCATATCTGCAGAACACTCAGGGTCACTGAGCGCCTACAACATCTGGAAATCTGAACTTTGTGGACGATTATTTCCTGTTTATTCAGATGTTATTAGCCTTTATTTCCTTTTTTTAACATGTAAAGCAAATATTTGATTTCATAAGCAAAGGTTAACATTTGATTTGTCCATTTTTTGAAGCTTAAGGTCCTTTTATTGTTGCAGAGCTGTCACTTTCTCCTCACTGCTGCTGTACTAAAGCGATAAAACCAGCATCCCTGTATTATTGAATATGATATCATTCAATAAAGTGTGTTTAAATAGTCTTGTTATAAGTATTAGAACATTTTTAAACACATCTATTTACTGATGGGTACAGAAAGTGTTGAGTGGATCGCCTCAGTTGGCAGCCACCAGACCCCATTTATAAATATACTCATTTTACCTCACAGACCACAGGAGTCGCTGGTCGACTGCTGCTGTATCTGGTTTCTTCTGTTTGTGTTATTTCGTGTTGCACAAATATTCAGCTGTGTCAGAACTAACCCTTTAAGACAATAAAGTCACACAATAGCACAAACAAACTGATCGATCAAGGCAGCAGCAAGCCAGCAACTCCTGTGTAAAATTAGTGTTTTTGTGAATGGAGTTTGGTGCGTGTGAAGAGCGTGCTATAACAGCTGGATCTCACAGGTGTGTATATGCTGTCAGACGTGCACCTGCGTTAACGTGGAGTTTCCTAAAAGGTATTTTTAAGTCGTATCAGCTCAGAGCCTCATCGCTTCAGCAGCTTCGCCTTCCCATCGCACAGACAGGGCCTTGTGCAGAGCGCTCGCAGGCGGCCCAGCTGGTCCCGGGGCCCGGGGCCAGGGGACGTAAAGGGGACGGCGGCAAAGAGGACGCGACCGAGATCGGACTGAAACAACCCTCAGTGACAGGACGGCAGCAGGTGTGAGAGAGAGAGGCTGACTGTGTGGGAGAGAGTGAATACTAAGAGGATACAGAGAGGATGTGGCTGCCTCATATATCGCTCTCTGCAAACACACCAGACTACATTCACAAAAACAGGGATTTTACACAGGAGTTGCTGGTCTACTGCTGCCTCATATTGTCAGTTAATCTGTGTTATTCTGTTTTGAAAAGTTAATTTGGACACAACACAAAATTTGTGTAACACAATTAACACAAACAACCAACAGGTCAAGGCACCAGTAGACCAACAACTCCTGTATTCTGTGAGGTAAAATTACTGGTTTTTTTTAAATGGAGTCTGGTGGCTTTAAAGAGAGTGCTGTTTCTGGTTTTAGTTTGCCACTGACAGGCTCTAGTTGTTATTCTAAGTGTGTGACAGCATCATGGAAAGGATCCCTACAGAGAGAGACCTGGAAGATCCTTTTGGTTTAACCACAAACAGCACACACACCAGACTACATTCACTAAAACAGGGATTTTACACAGGAGTTACCAGTCAACCGCTGCCTCAATCGTCAGTTAATTTGTGTTATTGTGCTTTAAAAAGTTAATTTGGATCCAACAAATTATCTGTGTGACACATTATAACACAAAAAAACTGACCAATCAAACCAGCAGCAGACCAGCAGCTGCTGCGTTCTGTGAGGTAAAATTTGTGTTTTTGCCAATGGAGTCTGGTGTGTGTGAGGAGACACTTTCTGTGCCTACCAGTCATTTAGACACCAGGATATGTACAAACAGAGCCCAGGTTTAAAAACAGCAAACTTCATATCAAGTTAAATCCTCCCTGTAGTTTAAGTAGGATCATTATTGGGAACGAGTCATTGATCAGCCACAAATGTCAATATCCAGAGCTGATATGTGACACACATTCCAGCAGATACACACACACACACACTATCACTGGATTAATACACACACACACTGACCTAAATATCAGCCTTTTAATCAGTGAGGCTGAACCATCCCCCCCACACACACACCACACACACACACACACACACACACACACACACACACACACAGTCAGTTGGTTGGCAGCACGCCGATCACTTTCATCTTCATCCCAAATCAAATAAAACCACCGTCACACCACCAGCTACAAACTGCTTCATCATCCACACACACACACACACACACACACACACACACACAGACACACACACACACAGACACACACACGTCCATTTAATCACTGAGCTTATCGGACCGTCCAGGAGTCGTGTCGAACAGAATTAGACGCCGCTTGTAACCTACACGGGGTTTCATTAACCTGTGTGTGTGTGTGTGTGTGTGTGTGTGTGTGTGTGTGTGTGTGTGTGGATTCTGACATCAAAGCTTTGAGCCGTTGGCGTCAAAAACTGAGATTTTGGTGAGATTTTAATTAGCGTTGCTTTGAGTAAATTAAATACTGAACCCAAACAAAGGGAGGATTTGTAAAATGTTTTAGATCTTATGACTCTGTCGACCCGTCAGGACACTTTGAACGCTCTAATAACGATAATAACTAAGTCCTAAAGTGGTAAAAACAGAACTTAAAAACATTTCAGACCCCCAAGATAATAGAAAATAAAGAATAAGAGCAATAACAGTGATGGCAGCACTCAGTGGTACATATATAATAATATTAACCACGCTGACTGACCAGGTGAGTCTTAGGTTTATCTGAGCAGCCGAAGGGGAAACGGCCTTCAGCTGTTTTTCATCCGCCGCATCCAGTTGTAACTTTAATCCCACGAGGTCATCAAACTACAAAACCAAAGCTCTGCTGTTTGTTTATTCCTGCTGCGAGCGGCTCGGTTAGAAACCTGGAAGAGCTGTCAGCACTCTGACATGTTTACACGTGTGGGAGCGTGGACACGCTGCTTTACAGCGCCGTCACACAGTCCTTTCTGACAGGGAACTGAAGCTGCTCTCTTTCTCTTTGCTTTAGACAAAGCCACCAGACTCCATTCAAAAAAACACTAATTTTACGTCATGGAACACAGGGGTTCACTGTGCTACCGCTGCCTTCATCAATCAACTAACACATTACCTTGGAGCTGAACTAGACATTTAAAACACCAAAGTCACACAATAACACAAACAAACTAACCAAACGAGGTATCGGTAGACCGGCGAGTCCTGTGTTCTGCAAGGTAAAATCGCTGTTTTTTTATAATGGAGTCTGGTGGTGGTAAAATATTCTAAATGTTGCCTTCACTTGTCTGACCTTTAAAGTTTAAACACTAACTGGTTTTCAGGGTCTTCACTGATTAATCGTGTTTTTACTCTTATTGACAGCAGTCCGCATTTAAAGGGTTATTCCATGCGTTTTGTTGGACACACACATCAGGTAACACCCAGCGAGTGTGTGTGTGTGTGTGTGTGTGTGTGCCAGCTGCAGACCACATCCCATAATCCACCACTGTCCGAGCAGCGTTGGCATGCTGATGAGCGTCACAGCGATCTGCCCCCCCCCGCTGGTTAAAGCTCTTACATAAGGCTCAAATCCATCGGAGGGCAGAAGACAAGGACACAACACACACACACACACACACACACACACACACACACACACACACACACACACACACAAACACACACTCTCTGGTGGGCTCACGGCAGCTGTCCTGACAGTCCGGATTCAGGGTTAAACTGACAGATTAAACCTTTAAAACACTGTCAGGGCCACGGGGGGGGGGTCATAGTCTGATAAAAAACTTTCTATTTTTTAGAATAAAATCCGAAATTTACAAGAAAAAACTAATTTAGGAGGAAAAAAGCTGTAATCTCTGAGATTAAATTGGCAAATCTGCAAGAAAAACCTGAAAAGTTTACGAGTTTTCTCAGAAATTAAAGTAGTAATTAACGAGAAAAAATTTGAGATTAAAGTGGCAAGTTTACGAGACAAAACATTACACATATTTGGGGGGAAAACTTGGATATTCTCTGAGGACACAGTCGCACATTTACAAGAAAACAGTCACTTGACTGGTAAAAGATTAGGAGAAAGAAGACTGAGATTAAAGCAGCAAATTTACGAGACTAAAACTCAGCTAATCTGAGATTAAAGAGGTAATTTAACAAGGAAAAACTGAGAAAACTGATATTCTTCCTTCTGCCTTTTTTCCAGACACATCTGGACAACAATAAACCTGAATCATAAGAGACAACGACAGTAAGGACACACACACACACACACACACACACACACAGCGCAGCAGGAGTGTGTGTGTGTGTGTGTGTGTGTGTGTGTGTGTGTGTGTGTGTGTGTGTGTGTGTGTGTGTGTGTGGAATGTGCTACTTCACTGCTTCCAACGGCTTGTTCAAATAAGGAGCACGTCCCTCTAAACCACACACACACACACACACACACACACACCACAAGGTCCAATTTAGGCTGAAGAGGAAGTAGGGAGGAGGAGGAGGAGGAGGAGGAGGAGGGTGAAGACGAAGGGCACACATGCTCTTTGACCCCAGAACAACCTCTGCCACCGGGGCGTCACAGCAGCCGGCTAATAAGCTCAGAGAGAGGCTGCACCAGCGTGTGTGTGTGTGTGTGTGTGTGTGTGTGTGTGTGTGTGTGTGTGTGTGTGTGTGTGTGTGTGTGTGTGTGTGTTAAAGAAACAGCAGTAAGTGAAGGGAGAGAAATCACTCAGATGTGGAGGAGGCAGCCGAGGCAAGTTTGATTTATATTCAGACACACCAGACTCCATTCACGAAAACTGCAATTTTACTTGAAGAGCACGAGAGCTGCTGAGTTTATTTGCTGTGATGTTGGTGCTTCATCATGTTAGTTCAGATCCAGATGAACTCTGTAAAAACACCAAAGTCACACAATAACACAAAACTAACTGACTGATGGAGGCAGCAGCAGACCAGCAGCTCCTGTGTTCTGTGAGATAAAATCAGTGTTTTTATGAATGGAGTCTGGTGGCTTTTGAAGCGAGCAATAAAACAGTGACAGGTTGTCAAACAGTAACACTAACAATCTGAGCCTGTTTTCTGTCTATTTTAACTTTGTATTTTTACCTTTAAAGGCACAAACGTGTCTGTTTTCTTTCTGAACTCTGGTACACTGAAGCATGTTTGTTAAATTCGCCGTTTTCCTCAGAGTTTGGTGCAAAAGCTCAAGTTTTCTGGTTTTCGTCAGTCAGCTGTTTCCAGGCTGCGGCTCAAATTCACACTCTGGTTCAGTTATTTTAACACACAGCAGCTTGGCTCGGCACGCACACACACACACACACACACACACACACACACACACACACACAGCATGCTCCACTGGCCTGACCCGCCTGTGGTAATGATCCAGTCAGAACAGAGCATTTAAGGTGGACGGACAGAAATAAAGTCCCAGCCGGAGACTCGGAGAACAGGGACAGTCCTTGGCCCAGTTTGCTTTCCCACAATCCTCGGTTCCTCGCCTCTGCAACCCTTCTAACCAAACTGCAGTGAAGCAACACACTCCAAAAAAAAAGCCCTCATCTCTTTAGCTAGGCTACGTTAGCATGGACCGTGTTAGCTTGACAGCTTCCATGCTAACACGTTAGCTCAAAACCGTAGATGATGATGCTAGTTTCCACGGCAACGCATTAGCATTTACTCTGTTGGGTGAGAGCAGGCTTCATGCTAACACTTTAGCGCACATCATGCTAACTCACTGGCTAGCATTTAGCATACGTTGACTCAAAGCTAACAGTTAGCGGGAAAACTGGAACTGAGATCACTTTTAAAGATAAATGGTGAACTGGATGGATTGTGAGTCATGTGACTTCTGTTTTACGTGACAGGGCGTGGCGGGGCGGGGCTGAGGGACGCCGAGACGAGCCCAAACACACGGTTGAGACAGCCAACAGCAAAACAGGAAGTAATGTTTGGTCACATGATCACACACACAGGACACGTGCAGAAAGTGTCACATGTGCAATGAGAGGTGGATGAAAAGGAGTGAAGGAGAAGGGAAGAGGGGAGAAGGAAGGGAGGAAGGACAGGAGTAAACAAGAAGGAGGAGGAGGAGGAGGAGGAGGAGGGGGGGGGGGGAGGAGGAGGAGGAGGGTCATCTCTCCATCATCCCTCCATCTCCGTGCTCCCTGCAGCATCTCTCCTAATAGGATTTTCTCCCTATTATACCCATTGTAGAGGAGACTCCCAGAGAGAGAGAGTGTGTGTGTGAGTGTGTGTGTGTGTGTGTGTGTGTGTGTGAGAGTGTGTGAGTGTGTGAGAGTGTGCGTGTGTGTGTGTGTTGTGTGTGTGAGTGAAGGGAAAGCAGACGAGGATCAAAGTCGCTCTAACTAAGAAACAGCTTCGCTTCATCTGAAGGAGCTGCAAGTCGAACCAATTGATGAGTGTGTGTGTGTGTGTGTGTGTGTTACAGTGTGTGTGTGCTACTGTGTGTGTATTTCTCAGAGAAAGATGAGTTAACTGGATGCAAAAGTAGACGCAGTAATTGGCAACCGTGTGTGTGTGTGTGTGTGGCTTTTGACACACATGTAGCACACATTACTTCTGCATGGCTGCGGAAATAGGTCACACACACACACACATACACACACAGACGCTCCACCCTGAATACACACCCACATCCACACCCTTTTACACACACACATTCCCTTACATTTACTCCCTATAGAACACTGCTCACACACACACACACACACACACACACCAGTAGACTCCATTAAGACACTGTGAGGTCGGGGGGGGGGATGGGTGTGGCCGGCTGGTGTGTGTGTGTGTGTGTGTGTTTTCTCCGACTGCTCTGAGAGTCTTCCTCCAAACAACCTTGTGTTCGCGTGCTTCCAACCCACCAAACTCCATTAACAAAATGAGTGATTTTACCCTCACAGGACACTGGGGGTTCTGATGTTCAGCTGCTGTGATTAGTTAGCTAGTTTGAGTTAACGTGTGACTGTCGTGTGTTTTAAACAGCTACTTTAGCGCCATACTAACGTGTGGGCTCACTGACCGAGGTAGCGGTAGACCACAAGCTCCTGTCTCCCATGATGTAAAATTACCATTTTTGTCAATGGAATCTGGTGGAGTGTGAATCTTCTATCACTGCATGTACTCAGAATGATACACGATAAACCATCAGCACACCAAAGATCATTTGATCATTTAACTCTTTAAGCTGTAGAAACACACTACCTGCCACAAGCCGCTATCAGTAACCTGCAGCCACAACTCAGGAATCCCAAATATGTGGAGGCTGTGCCCCTTCAATCCCCCCACACCTAACACACACCCCCACCTTGTGTGTGGGCCGCGCACAAGGTGCGGACACACTGCTCAACCTGTTAGTCCACCTCCAAGGCCGGGATCAGGGACCTGGAGAATCCCAGTTTACACCCTAACAATCCAAAACACACTTCAAGCCATGAAAGAGACCCAAAATCAACCCTGTTCCACTGGAAGACCACAGCGCTTAGGATGAAATATCCTGACGTGACGCTCGGCTGTCACTTCTAAGGATAGAAATAGTTTGCTGAAGGAAATTAAGACCAGCTCTGCTGTTTGAACGCTTCTAAAAATGGAATTTTACTGGTGAGTTACTCCACAATGGGCACACATATTAACAGGAAGGTAGCAGAGGGCTAACAGGAAGTTAGCAGAGGGCTAACAGGAAGTTAGCAGAAGGCTTACAGGAAGTTAGCAGAGGGCTTACAGTAAGTTAGCACAAGGCTAACAGGAAGTTAGCAGAGGGCTTACAGTAAGTTAGCACAAGGTTAACAGGAAGTTAGCAGAAGGCTAACAGGAAGTTAGCTAGTTCGGCAGGCCCAGGACAGTAGCACGCCAGGATCTATGGGTTGAGCTTCGTTCAACACCATATCCAGATGCTAAGCTAGCGTTAGCCTCTGAGGCTAAACCCAAACGCCAGCGTCACCTGACCGGCCGCCACACGGACGAGCCATCAGACTAAAAAACATCAGAGTAGAACATCTGGCAGGAAGACGCACATCTGTCCGTCCATCCGCCTCTTCCTCTCTCTCTCCCCGTCATGTTTTCCACTCTGAGCGGAAAGAGGATGCTGAGTGTGTGAATGTGTGTGGATAAAGAGAGAGCGGTCACATGACACCACGGTTCTTCTTCTCTACAGAAAATAAAGGTTCAAAGTCAAACTACTTCCCCTGCTGCTATTTTAACCCCGTTTCCCCTCCTCTCTTCTGCTTTCCTGCATCTTCTTCTTCACGTTTCAGCTGGAAACAGTGTAATAGTCCTCCTGCTCACTGCCGGGGTCACCTGCTCCCCAGGTGAGGATGACTGCTCTGCTCAGTCCTGACGCTGCTTTAATACATACTGAGAGGAATGAAAGACAAACAGGACCAAACATCACCCTGCTGTCCAAAACAAACACACACACACACTCACACACACACACACAGAGACACACACACACACACACACACACACACACACACACACACACACACACACCTCCCCCCTGCTGCAGCCTGTACAAACACACACTCTTTGTGAATATCTCCACTTTAAGGCCACATTAGGTTTCAGACTCAGTGTTTACGCTCCTGAAGCCTCAGAGAGACCTGAGAGGTCCAACATGTGGTGTGGGACCCCCCAGAGGGCCCCGAGATGACAGAGCGGGTCAGGAAGTAAAACCAGGACACAAGCTAAACCCTCTGAAACGAGACACACATCAGTGCAGACTGAAGCCGCCAGGTGAGCCCAGGGGGGGGGCCGTGTTACCTTCAGAGCTCCCTCCGTTGACGCTCTCGGTGCTGGACTGGGACACCACCCTCCTCTTGCTGCGCTGGAGGGACCGCTGGGCGCCGGGGCTGCCCGCCGGGCTGGAGGCCCCCTCCCTCCTGGTGAAGATCCCGCTGAAGAAGCGGACCAGGCGCCTCTCGCTGGAGCGGGCGCCGCCCCCCCGCAGCAGGAACCCCCCTCCTGCGGCGTCCTTCTCAGCCGCCAGCCGCTGCAGGTCGCTGTTGTCCAGCGTGCGGTTCTTGTTGCCGCGCGCTCTCTCCCAGCGGCTCAGCTCCGACATGGAGTCCGTCTTGTTCAGGACGGCGCCCACCTCCAGAGTCCTGCTCTTCACCCTGGTGGGGTCGGCGAGGCGGGGGGCCGGGGGCGCGGCCGGAGCCTCGGACTCCTTCTCGCCGTCCGGCGCGGCTTCGTGGCCGATGCAGCCGGAGCTGCTGTGGTGTTTGTCTTTGGAGAGCGCCCGCAGGCGCAGCAGCTCGCCGCCGCTCCAGTGTCTGAAGCTGAAGCTGCGGCGCAGGAGACCGGGAGGCCGCTTCAGGGGGGGGGTGTCCGGGGAGGGGGCTTTGGCCGGTTTGCCGTTGCTCCCGTTGAGGGGAGCCTCAGAGCTCCTCTCCTCCACGCTCTTGGCCTTCAGGAGTCTCTTCCTGAGCGCGCCGCCGTTCTCCACGCCGGCCGTCTGTGGACTCTCCCTGCAGGGCTCCTCGGCGAGCCGCTCCGAGGCCCCCGTTTCCTGCTCCGCGCCCCCTCCCTGAGGGTCCTCCGGGCCGGCGGGACCGCCCCTGCCGCGCTCTGCCGCCGGGCTGGAGGCCTTGAGCTCCTTCTGCAGCAGCTGCTTCCTGGACAGCTTGAGGCGGCCGAGCTCCAGCTGCCCGGTGCTGAACGTCCTGAAGCTCCTCATGTAGCCGTGAGACGCCGACAGGTCGTCCGACTCGTCCTCCACCTCCTGCAGCTGCTCCAGCAGCCCGCTGCGCTGCACCTCCACCGAGCCCTCTCGCCGGAAGGCGCCCACCTTGGGGTCGTCGGCCCCGTGGGGGCCCGGCCCCCCGCCCTCCTCGCCGTCTAGGCTCTCCCTCTTGACCAGCGTGAGGGAGATGCGGTAGACGGTCTTCCTCTGAGGCGTGCCCCGCTCCATCCTCTCAGGGCAGCCGCTGTCCAGAAGGTACATCCCTGATGAAGACCAGCAGCTCTTCCTCAGCTCTGACCGCTCCAGGAGGAGCCTGAAGTCTGGATCCTGGACCACTTCTCTCCTGGTGACCCAACACCAAGTCCACTGGAGTCGCTTCTCCTCTGACCTGCTAGAAACGCCGCGGGGCACAAACACACTTTTCCCTCCAGATGTGCAAACAGCGCGGACTTTGACGCAGGAAACACATTCCGTGCGGATCCCAGCGGGACTGAAGCCGGAGCTCAGCGCAGCGCACAGGCGCGTCCTCCGGGCCACAGCAGCGCCCCGTCCGGAGCACCGAGCGGCCAAAAACACTCCTGGTAGCGGCCGGAGGAGGAGCTCAGCACCGGGACAGCTCTGGATCCCGCTCCGGTGTCCGCGTCTCG
This sequence comes from Pempheris klunzingeri, assembly GCF_042242105.1. Classification (NCBI taxonomy): domain Eukaryota; kingdom Metazoa; phylum Chordata; class Actinopteri; order Acropomatiformes; family Pempheridae; genus Pempheris; species Pempheris klunzingeri. The sequence goes on from NC_092035.1 coordinate 861,862, forward strand.
GCTGCAAACACACCGGGGGGGTTACTCTCCTACCGCCGCGTCCCGGACGGTGCCAGTGCGTCGTCTCCCATTGTGTGCGCACATCCCCCGCAGCGCGGCCGGCAGAGCCCCTCTCCCCTCACACTCTCTCTCTGGTCCCGTCTCTGGCGGGCTGAGAGCCGCGGACCGGCCCGGCTGCCTCCCGTCCTCCCTCACTCCGGATCAACCCTCCCTGACGGCGACACCAGGCTCGGCAGCCTCGGTCCCAGTCCCTCCGCGCTCCGCTGCTCTGCGCTCGGCACACACTCCGCTCCACACACACACACACACACACACACCACCCGGCAGCAGCAAGGGACGACGGGAAAACACGGAGCGGAGTCCGTGCAGAGGCTGGACCTGGGTCTGCAGCGGACATTAAAGGAAGAGTCCGCAGAAAAACACGTCTGGGGCCGTTTTACTGACGGGTGAACTTCATCCTTTATGTCTCCTTCCGCCGTGCGCAGTTACACACCTGAGCAAGTAATCCTGATGTCTTACAGTTCTCCATAAAAACTCAATAAAACAGGAAAATAGAGTCGAAACTTGCACACTCTTACAGTGTACAAGTGTATTTTTCACGTGTTTCAGAGGCTATTTTTCTGTTTTTCTTATTTATTCTGAACAGTGTCTCAGATTTGCTGTTGTTTTTTAAAATTCTTTTACAGCTGTTATATCGCTCTCTTCAAAGCAACCAGACTCCATTGACAAAACAGTGATTTTACACAAAAGCTGCCTTGATCAGTTAGCGTGTTTGTGTTATTGTGTGACTTTGGTGTATTAAAGGGTCAGTATGGATCCAACATAGTATTTAAGTAACACACAATAACACAAGTACACTAACAGGTGGAGGCAGCAGTAGTCATTTAAAACTCCTGTGTCCTGTTCTCTAAAATCCCTGTTTTAGTGAATGTAGTCTGGTGTGTGTGCTGTTTGTGGTTAAACCAAAAGGATCTTCCAGGTCTCTCTCTGTAGGGATCCTTTCTAAATGCTGTTGCTACACCAGACTTCATGTCAGAAAATGCCTTTTTTCCTGCAGCTGTGTCCAGAGGGGTTTAACATGTGTAGAGGTGCTGAATGTTCACCAGCTCTGTGTTCGGCAGCGTAGGAGGTGTACCTGAGCTTTTTTAGCCACGTACTGCACATTATTGTCGTCTATGTCGACTTCACTGCTAAAATTCTTCTCTAAAATGGAGACTTTTTCAGATGGAGAACTGAACAGCTGGATTTAACTGTTAAATATCTACAGATCCACCCAGAGAGAAGCTCCGGCTCGTGTCTTCCAGGCTGCTCTGGTCTCTATGAGCAGGGTGGAGCCTCCTCTTCCTCCTCTTCCTCCCCTCTGCCCATCAGGCTCTTTAAAGCCCCCCCCCCCCCCCCCCCCCCAAGCCATGGAGGCACAAACACTGTATGGCAGATCAAGCCTGACACTTTTCTTACATCTGAGGGGTTTAATTACCTGTGGGAAGCATCTACAGGTGAGACTTCCCCTCCTGACAGCTTCCTCTGTTCCCAACAACAAAAACAGCATCTGAGGCTGACTTTTACTTTGAAAAACATGTTTCCTGTTCATCACTACAAATTAGATTTTGATTTTGTTTTTTTTTTACCATGTGTACTTGAACACATCACGAGTGACATGGATTCAGTGTCTCCCCTCGGACAGGTACGGCAAGCGAAAAGTGCCAAATATCAGTTTGTCAGCTTGTTTTATTTTGAAAGTTCAACTGGATGTTGTTTGTCAGCATGCTTTATTTTGAAAATGTAACCGAATGTTATGTATTTTTTATTGCTAGCTAGAAATAATGAACAATTACACTTTCAAAATAAAGCTTGCTGAGAAATAACGTCCAGATACACTTTCAAAATAAAGCGTGCTGAGAAACAATGTCCAGATACACTTTCAAAATAAAGTGTGCTGAGAAACATCCGGTTAAGCTTTCAAAATAAAGCTTGCTGAGAAACAACGTCCAGATACACTTTCAAAATAAAGCTTGCTGAGAAACAACGTCCAGATACACTTTCAAAATAAAGCGTGCTGAGAAACGTCCGGTTAAACAACATCCAGATACACTTTCAAAATAAAGCGTGCTGAGAAACAACGTCCAGATACACTTTCAAAATAAAGCGTGCTGAGAAACAGCGTCCAGATACACTTTCAAAATAAAGCTTGCTGAGACATTGTCCGGTTAAACTTTCAAAATAAAGCTTGGTAATAAACAACAGTTTGGCGATCCTGTTCCAGACAGAATCAATAAAAATTTAAATTTTATTACTCAAAATGAATTTCTATTCATATTTTCATGATTTAAAGTCACTGCATCAAATAAAATGAATTTCAGATAACCATGTGAACGTACGATTCTTTGACTTCCGATCAACTCTGATTGATTTCCATCAGCGTTTGAATAGTTTTCTCTCATCTGACTTAATGATCAGGAAGTTGCAGCCTTAAAATATTTAAGGTGGAATTACCCCCGTCTCTTTGATCATTCCCCGAAATTGAAATGTGTCTTTAAAGTCGAACCCTGAGTGGAAACTCAGCGATTTCTTTCATCCTCCACTCGTCCACCGAAGAGGAGGAAGATTAACTCCTCCCTCCTCCTCACCCAAACCTCCACCTCCACCCCACCATCACTCGGCTTCTGACGCCTTCTGGATTATTACTGGGATTAATCAAGATTAGAGCCGCCGCCGCTGACGGGAACTTTCTCCTTTCACCTCACCACTGTTTTTGGATGTAACCCACCTCTCATCTTTCCCTCTGTACATTCAATTTACTCCCACTCTCCCCTCCCCCGTCTTTTTGAGTGTGTGACACCGAACATCAAACGCACCTTCAAAAGGCGCCCCACCTGACAGGAGACATGAAAGCAGGCGTGCGTCGCTTCCTCGTTTGTGAGCGCGGCGGCCGAACACGAGAGAAAAGCGGCAGTTAAGTGTCAGAGATGTCACACGGGGGGGGAGGGCAGCCAATAGTGAACCACCGAGCCGCCACACGGACTGATGGAGGCAGCAGCAGCAGACCAGAAACTCCTGTGTTCTGTGAGGTAAAATTAGTGTTTTTGTGAATGGAGTCTGGTCAGACACTTGGAATAACAGACAGAAACAAACACTTTGCTCAAAGAAACCAGACTCCATTGACAAAATCACTAATTTTACCTCACAGAGCACAGGAGCTGCTGGTCTGCTGCTGCCGCCACCAGTTTGTGTTACTGTGTGTTAGACAAACATTGCGTTGTAAATGAAGTAAGCTTTTAAAGCAGCAAAGACAAGCTAACTGACTGAAGCAGCGATAGACCAGAAACTCCTGTGCCCTGCAAGGTAAAAATCCCTACTTTTGTTAACAGAGTCTGGTGTGTTTGCACTTGGAATAACAATCCGAGCCTGTCGATCACCAGACTCCATTGAGAAAAACAGTAATTTTACCTCACAGAACACAGAGGTTGCTGATCTGCTGCTGCCTCCATCAGTCAGTTCATCTGTGTTTTTGGGTGACTTTGGCGTCTTTGAGAGTTAGTTTGGATCTGAATTATCATTTTAAAAATACCAAAGTCACAGCAGCTACACTTAGTAGCTCCTGTGTCCTGTTCTCTAAAATCCCTGTTTTAGTGAATGTAGTCTGGTGTGTGTGCTGTTTGTGGTTAAACCAAAAGGATCTTCCAGGTCTCTCTCTGTAGGGATCCTTTCCATGATGCTGTCACACACTTAGAATAACAACCTGGGCTTGTCAGTGGCTAAAATAAGCTCTTTTAGTGGACCTACTGTGATCTACTGGACCAGTTCCAACACTTTTACTACCTCCCAGTCAGGTTGGAAACAGTGTAGTTCCCCCTTAAAGAGTCACATCTACTGTATACACACACACAGACATGGCGGAGGGTTGTTCCTTCATCTTACTGTGACTTTAAGCCACCTGCTGCTCGCTGTCACACACTGTTATTAGGTGTTTTGATCGGGTGTCTCAGTGCTCATCTTATCTGCCACAAAAAGGCCGCCTGCACGCCCCGTCTCCCAGGAGGGGGCGTAAAGTTTGAGTCACAGTGAGGCGAATTGGACGAGCGCAGAGGCTTGCAGGCTTTAATCTGTCCGCTGGTCTCTGGAGACGCTGGGGGCCTTATCAGGGCCTGCAGCTATACAGGAAAATAAAGGCCCAGACCCCCCCACACAGCAGCCCCTGTGGTGATGTTTATAGAGGGGTTAACCAGGGTCGGACACACACCCCAGGCTGGGGCGGGACACCAGCGGGGATTTAAACGGATGCTTTGAGCCTTTAAAAAGTCAAATCTGTGCCGTCCAGGTGGAGTCTGGTCGTCCTGACCCGTCAACCGTGCTGCTATTACTGCGACTCATCGATTACTCATCAAACATTCAGCTCATCGCCAACAAGTCTGGTAACAGACAACATTCTTCTGATTCCAGCGTCTCACATGTGGACAGAATCAGCTTCTGACTGTGAGTCCAGCATGTTCACATTAGTGTTCAGGTGTTTTCTGGTTCAGAAAAGTCCATTTATTTGGCTTTTCTCTGTTTTTCAGCCTCAACTTTTTAAATAAATGTTGTTTTTATGATAAATTCAAATTAAATTTCACTGTAACGACTCCAGACGTTTACTTTTCATCTTGTCAGGTGGATCTCACGCTGAGTCTGAATATCCTCACACGTGGCTCCAACGCTGCATCCTGACACCGGTTTCATTATTGATCAGTCGATCAGCTACCAATCGACCGTCACGGCCTCACAGACAGACGGACAGATGGAGGAAAACTATTCTGTTTGTTAAGATTTAGAGCAAAGAAGAAGAAAATCTGCAGGAAAATCTCGACTCTCACTTTGAGCTCTAACTGGAGTTTAGTATTCACGTCAAAAAAAGGCTCTCAAACACACACACTCAGAGACACACACACACACACACACTCAGAGACACACACACACACACTCAGACACACACACACACACACACACAGTGACAGACACACACACACACACACACACACAGTGACAGACACACACACACACACACACACACACACAGTGACAGACACACACACACACACACACACACACACACACACAGTGACAGACACACACACACACACACACACACAGTGACAGACACACACACACACACACACACACACACACAGTGACAGACACACACACACACACACACACACAGTGACAGACACACACACACACACAC